>NC_059265.1:1914048-1936548 GCF_017591435.1 Portunus trituberculatus
GATAGATTAGCAGTTTGGCATTTTTAATTATAAGGACATTTTAAGACCATTTGACATGTTTTTATGGTATTTTAAGACCATTTGGCATGTTTGTATGGTATTTTAAGACCATTTGGCATGTTTTATGGTATGTTAAGACCATTTGGCATGTTTTTATGGTATGTTAAGACCATTTGGCATGTTTTTATGGTATTTTAAGACCATTTGGCATGTTTTATGTATTTTTATGGTATGTTTTAAGACCATTTGGCATGTTTTTATGGTATTTTAAGACCATTTGACATGTTTTTTATGGTATTTTAAGACCATTTGGCATGTTTTTATGGTATTTTAAGACCATTTGGCATGTTTTTTATGGTATTTTAAGACCATTTGGCATGTTTTTATGGTATTTTAAGACCATTTGGCATGTTTTGAGGGCATTTGAAGAAAGTTTGGCTATGGTAATACCCTTTTTTTGACATTAACCCCTTCAGTACCATGACACATTTCCATATTCCTTGTGGTGACTATTTGGTGATTTTGTACAGCTTCACAAACTCATGTGGGGATGAAAATTGTGAAGACTGTGGCCATTAATTTTGTGACCTTCATAGACCTTCAATAATGTCAATAAAATGGTCTAATGGTGCACAAATCTCAAGGTAAAAATGTGTCCCAGTACTGAAGGGGTTAAGAAGGGTGTATGGAGGTGACAAGATTAATGGGCACAGTCTTCACTATTTCAATCCCCCACATGAGTTTGTGAAGCAAGTGTTGGATTCTCTGGACAAAGATGCAGTGTGCTTGTTAAGAGATTGACTCAGCACTCACTCACTCCTTCACTTACTGAACTCAGAGGGAATGAAGAATGTGCATTGTTGCTGCTTGTGTGTCAGACAAAGGCCTGTATTCACAAACACTTTGGTGTCTCAACAACACGCCTTCCAAGGCCACAGAGATCACTGGCAGGGTTTTCATGAGTGTTTCTCCACTTAATATTGTAGAAATGTCACTCTGCCTCAGGAACCATAAAAATACCCTTATTCTCTCACCACCACTGTTTTCCAAGGCCACACAGATGACTGGCAGGGTTTTCAAGACTGTTTCTCCACTTAATAATACAGAAATCTTGTCATTCTGCCTTTACAACTGTAAAAACATTCTTCAAAACTCTTTATTCTCTCTCTATGACAATTTTCCAAGGCCACAGAGATGACTGGCAGGATTTTCAAGACTGTTTCTCCACTTAATAATATCTCTCTCTCTCTCTCTCTCTCTCTCTCTCTCTCTCTCTCTCTCTCTCTCTCTCTCTCTCTCTCTCTCTCTCTCTCTCTCTCTCTCTCTCTCTCTCTCTCTCATGGCAATGAAAAGATCTAATGGTACACAAATCTCAAGGTAAAAATGTGTCCCAGTACTGAAGGGGTTAAATAGTGAAGACTGTGGCTATTAATCTTGTCACCTCCATAGACCCTTGCTAATGTCAATAAAATGGTCTAATGGTACACAAATCTCAAGGTAAAAAATGTGTCCCAGTACTGAAGGGGTAAAAATAGTGAAGATTATGGCCATTAATCTTCTGCCTTCAATAGATCTTTCCAAGTGTCAATAAAATGGTCTAATGGTACGCAGATCTCAAGGTAGAAATATGTCCCAGTACTGAAGGGGTTAAAATAGTGAAGACTTGCCATTATTCTTCTGCCCTCTATAGACCTTTCCTGATGTCAATAAAATGTCTAATTGTACACAAATTTCAAGGTAAAAATGTGTCTCAATGTTGAAGGGGTTAAAATAGTGAAGAATGTGGCCATTAGTCTTCTGACGTCTATAGATCTTTCCTACTGTCAATAAAATGGTCTAATGGTACACAAAATCTCAAGATGTCCCAGTATTAAAGGGGTTAAAATAATGAAGAATGTGGCCGTTAATCTTCTGACCTCTGTAGACCTTTCCTAATGTCAATAAAATGGTCTAATGGTACAGAAATGTCAAGGTAAAATGTGTCCCAGTACTGAAGGGGTTAAAATAGTGAAGACTGTGACCATTAACCTTCTGATGTCTATAAACTTTTCCTAATATCAATAAAATGGTTTAATGGTACACAGATCTCAGGGTAAAAATGTGTCCCAGTACTGAAGGGGTTGAAATAGTGAAGACTGTGATCTCCATTAATCTTGTGATCTCCATACAGCCTCTCCATTTTATTGATATTAGCAAGGGTCTATGGTGGTCAAAGGATTAATGGCCACAGCCTTCACTATTTTAATCAATTCAGTACTGGGACACATTTTACCAGTTTGAGATTTGTGTACCATTAGACCATTTTAATGACATTAGCAAGGGTGTATGGAGGGCACAAGATTAATGTGTGTGTTGTTTTAAAATGTTGTTTTCATGTATATTACTATTTGATTGTTTACTTTGATTGCTCTCTCTCTCTCTCTCTCTCTCTCTCTCTCTCTCTCTCTCTCTCTCTCTCTCTCTCTCTCTCTCTCTCTCTCTCTCTCTCTCTCTCTCTCTCTCTCTCTCTCTCTCTCTCTCTCTCTCTTTCTTTCTTTCTTGAGATCAGTTTGGCATGTTTTAAGGGCATTTTGAGAGTTTGACATTTTTTTAGGGCATTTTAATACATTTTGGCAGGTTTTGAGAGCAATTTAAAACAGTTTGGCTGGTTTTCAGGGTATATTAAGACAATTTGAGAGGTTTTGAAGTGAATTGAAGACAGTTTGGCAGGTTTTCAGGGCATATTAAGACAGTTTGGTATGTTTTGAGGGCAATTTTAGACAGTTTGGCAGGTTTTGAGGCCAATTTAAGATAGTTTGACATGTTTTGATGGCATTTTAAGACAGTTTGGCAGGTTTTGAGGGCATATTAAGGCAGTTTGGCAGATTTTGAGTGCAATTTATATATATATATATATATATATATATATATATATATATATATATATATATATATATATATATATATATATATAGTTAGGCATTTTGCATTATTGTAAATAACAGCATATTCTTATTTGATTTATAATTAACAGTGGTAGTGGTAGCCTTTTCCAAGATATCATACTGGAATAGGTGGAAGCTTGAATTATATATGTATATTGATTTTAATGCAAGTTTAATTTTTGAGTTACTTGTGTTAACCTAAGGATGTAAAATTTCCATAACTAAGAAAGTAACAATTCTGTTTTGTAATCATGTGCATTGTGTATAATTTGTTGCATATTAATTATTTAAGATCATAGCAATACACTAGAAATTTAGAATAAACTAAAATTTTTCTATTTAATTGAAAAGATTAGGTGAAAGCTCATTTTTCTGAATTGGTCTACTAATGTGTAAGTACATCTTTAATTTGAGACAGATTTGGCATGTTATGAAGCCATTTTAAGGCAGTTTGTCATGTTTTGAGGACATTTTAAGACAGTTTGGTATGTTTTGAGGGCATTTTAAGATAGTTTGCCAGGTTTTGAGGAAATTATAAGACAGTTTGATATGTTTTGATAGGATTTTAAGACAGTTTTGCATGTTTTGAGGTCAGTTAAAAGTTTGACATGTTTTAACGGCATTTGAGTTGCGTTCAGTTCAGTTTACAAAATAGTGAAGGTGACTCAATATAAACAGTGCACCTCTCATTACAGGAAAGTCAAGTCCCTGAATGCTGCCACACTGCTGCTGGAACACTGCACCACCAAGCCAAGACAAGACAAGCGACAACACAACACAAGCCTTCTACAACACCTACAGCCATCAGCAACACCCAGAGTACAAGACAACACCTGGAGCCATGAAGAATAGTTAGGATAGATTAGCAGTTTGGCATTTTTAATTATAAGGACATTTTAAGACCATTTGACATGTTTTTATGGTATTTTAAGACCATTTGGCATGTTTGTATGGTATTTTAAGACCATTTGGCATGTTTTTATGGTATGTTAAGACCATTTGGCATGTTTTATGGTATGTTAAGACCATTTGGCATGTTTTATGGTATTTTAAGACCATTTGGCATGTTTATATGGTATTTTAAGACCATTTGGCATGTTTTTATGGTATTTTAAGACCATTTGACATGTTTTTATGGTATTTTAAGACCATTTGACATGTTTTATGGTATTTTAAGACCATTTGACATGTTTTTATGGTATTTTAAGACCATTTGGCATGTTTTTATGGTATTTTAAGACCATTTGGCATGTTTTTATGGTATTTTAAGACCATTTGGCATGTTTTGAGGGCATTTGAAGAAAGTTTGGCTATGGTAATACCCTTTTTGACATTAACCCTTCAGTACCATGACACATTTCCATATTCCTTGTGGTGACTATTTGGTGATTTTGTACAGCTTCACAAACTCATGTGGGGGTGAAAATTGTGAAGACTGTGGCCATTAATCTTGTGACCTTCATAGACCTTCAATAATGTCAATAAAATGGTCTAATGGTGCACAAATCTCAAGGTAAAAATGTGTCCCAGTACTGAAGGGGTTAAGAAGGGTGTATGGAGGTGACAAGATTAATGGGCACAGTCTTCACTATTTCAATCCCCACATGAGTTTGTGAAGCAAGTGTTGGATTCTCTGGACAAAGATGCAGTGTGCTTGTTAAGAGATTGACTCAGCACTCACTCACTCCTTCACTTACTGAACTCAGATGAAGAATGAAGAATGTGCATCCAAGGCCACAGAGATCACTTGCTGCTTGAGTGTTTCTCCACTTAAAGACACTCTGCCTCAGGAACCATAAAATACTTATTCTCTCAACAACACTGTTTTCCAAGGCCACAGAGATGACTGGCAGGGTTTTCAAGACTGTTTCTCCACTTAATAATACAGAAATGTCATTCTGCCTCAGGAACTGTAAAACATTCTTCAAAACTCTTTATTCTCTCTCTACCACAATTTTCCAAGGCCACAGAGATGACTGGCAGGGTTTTCAAGACTGTTTCTCCACTTAATAATACAGAAATCTTGTCATTCTGCCTTTACTCTCTCTCTCTCTCTCTCTCTCTCTCTCTCTCTCTCTCTCTCTCTCTCTCTCTCTCTCTCTCTCTCTCTCTCTCTCTCTCTCTCTCTCTCTCTCTCTCTCTCTTAATGGCAATGAAAATGGTCTAATGGTACACAAATCTCAAGGTAAAAAATGTGTCCCAGTACTGAAGGGGTTAAATAGTGAAGACTGTGGCTATTAATCTTGTCACCTCCATAGACCCTTGCTAATGTCAATAAAATGGTCTAATGGTACACAAATCTCAAGGTAAAAATGTGTCCCAGTACTGAAGGGGTAAAATAGTGAAGATTATGGCCATTAATCTTCTGCCTTCCATAGATCTTTCCAAGTGTCAATAAAATGGTCTAATGGTACGCAGATCTCAAGGTAGAAATATGTCCCAGTACTGAAGGGGTTAAAATAGTGAAGACTTGCCATTATTCTTCTGCCCTCTATAGACCTTTCCTGATGTCAATAAAATGTCTAATTGTACACAAATTTCAAGGTAAAATGTGTGTCAATGTTGAAGGGGTTAAAATAGTGAAGAATGTGGCCATTAGTCTTCTGACGTCTATAGATCTTTCCTACTGTCAATAAAATGGTCTAATGGTACACAAAATCTCAAGATGTCCTAGTATTAAAGGGGTTAAAATAATGAAGAATGTGGCCGTTAATCTTCTGACCTCTGTAGACCTTTCCTAATGTCAATAAAATGGTCTAATGGTACAGAAATGTCAAGGTAAAATGTGTCCCAGTACTGAAGGGGTTAAAATAGTGAAGACTGTGACCATTAACCTTCTGATGTCTATAAACTTTTCCTAATATCAATAAAATGGTTTAATGGTACACAGATCTCAGGGTAAAATGTGTCCCAGTACTGAAGGGTTGAAATAGTGAAGACTGTGACCATTAATCTTGTGATCTCCATACACCTCTCCATTTTATTGATATTAGCAAGGGTCTATGGTGGTCAAAGGATTAATGGCCACAGCCTTCACAGCAATGAAGACTCACTATTTTAACCATTTTATTTCAGGGTCTACAAAGGATTAATGGCCACAGCCTTCACTATTTTAATCATTTACTGGGACACATTTTACCTTGAGATTTGTGTACCATTAGACCATTTTAATGACATTAGCAAGGGTGTATGGAGGGCACAAGATTAATGTGTGTGTGTTGTTTTAAAAATGTTGTTTTCATGTATATTATTACTATTTGATTGTTTACTTTGATTGCTCTCTCTCTCTCTCTCTCTCTCTCTCTCTCTCTCTCTCTCTCTCTCTCTCTCTCTCTCTCTCTCTCTCTCTCTCTCTCTCTCTCTCTCTCTCTCTCTCTCTCTCTCTCTCTCTCTCTCTTTCTTTCTTTCTCTCTCTCTTTCTTTTTCTTTCTTTCTATTTTTCTTTCTCTTTCTTTTATATATATTTTTTTTTCTTTCTTTCTTTCTTTTTCTCTTTCTCTTCTCTCTCTCTTCTCTTTCTCTCTCTCTCTCTCTCTCTCTCTCTCTCTCTCTCTTTTCTCTCTCTCTCTCTCTCTCTCTCTCTCTCTCTCTCTCTTTCTTTCTCTCTCTCTTTCTTCTCTTTCTCTCTTCTATTTTTCTTTTAATCTTTTTCTTTCTTTTCTTCTTCTTTCTGAAATTATAAGACAGTTTGATATGTTTTGATAGGATTTTAAGACAGTTTTGCATGTTTTGAGGTCAGTTAAAAAAGTTTGACATGTTTTAACGGCATTTGAGTTGCTTTAATTCAGTTTACAAAATAGTATGACTCAATATAAACAGTGCACCTCTCATTACAGGAAAGTCAAGTCCCTGAATGCTGCCAAGGAGAGACACTGCTGCTGGAACACTGCACCACCAAGCCAAGACAAGACAAGCCACAACACAACACAAGCCTTCTACAACACCTACAGCCATCAGCAACACCCAGAGTACAAGAAAGAATAGTTAGGATAGATTAGCAGTTTGGCATTTTTAATTATAAGGACATTTTAAGACCATTTGACATGTTTTTATGGTATTTTAAGACCATTTGGCATGTTTGTTTGGTATTTTAAGACCATTTGGCATGTTTTTATGGTATGTTAAGACTATTTGGCATGTTTTTATGGTATGTTAAGACCATTTGGCATGTTTTTATGGTATTTTAAGACCATTTGGCATGTTTTATGGTATTTTAAGACCATTTGACATGTTTTATGGTATTTTAAGACCATTTGGCATGTTTTTATGGTTTTAAGACCATTTGGCATGTTTTATGGTATTTTAAGACCATTTGGCATGTTTTTATGGTATTTTAAGACCATTTGGCATGTTTTTATGGTATTTTAAGACCATTTGGCATGTTTTGAGGGCATTTGAAGAAAGTTTGGCTATGGTAATACCCTTTTTTGACATTAACCCTTCAGTACCATGACACATTTCCATATTCCTTGTGGTGACTATTTGGTGATTTTGTACAGCTTCACAAACTCATGTGGGGATGAAAATTGTGAAGACTGTGGCCATTAATTTTGTGACCTTCATAGACCTTCAATAATGTCAATAAAATGGTCTAATGGTGCACAAATCTCAAGGTAAAATGTGTCCCAGTACTGAAGGGGTTAAGAAGGGTGTATGGAGGTGACAAGATTAATGGGCACAGTCTTCACTATTTCAATCCCCCACATGAGTTTGTGAAGCAAGTGTTGGATTCTCTGGACAAAGATGCAGTGTGCTTGTTAAGAGATTGACTCAGCACTCACTCACTCCTTCACTTACTGAACTCAGAGGGAATGAAGAATGTGCATTGTTGCTGCTTGTGTGTCAGACAAAGGCCTGTATTCACAAACACTTTGGTGTCTCAACAACACGCCTTCCAAGGCCACAGAGATCACTGGCAGGGTTTTCATGAGTGTTTCTCCACTTAATATTGTAGAAATGTCACTCTGCCTCAGGAACCATAAAATACCCTTATTCTCTCACCACCACTGTTTTCCAAGGCCACACAGATGACTGGCAGGGTTTTCAAGACTGTTTCTCCACTTAATAATACAGAAATCTTGTCATTCTGCCTTTACAACTGTAAAACATTCTTCAAAACTCTTTATTCTCTCTCTATGACAATTTTCCAAGGCCACAGAGATGACTCAGGGTTTTCTCTCTGTTTCTCTCTCTCTCTCTCTCTCTCTCAATCTCTCTCTCTCTCTCTACACAAATCTCAAGGTCTCTCCAGTCTCTGAAGGGGTTAAATAGTGAAGACTCTCTCTTCTCTCTCTCTCTCCATAGATTTTCTAATGTCAATAAAATGGTCTAATGGTACACAAATCTCAAGGTAAAAATGTGTCCCAGTACTGAAGGGGTAAAAATAGTGAAGATTATGGCCATTAATCTTCTGCCTTCCATAGATCTTTCCAAGTGTCAATAAAATGGTCTAATGGTACGCAGATCTCAAGGTAGAAATATGTCCCAGTACTGAAGGGGTTAAAATAGTGAAGACTTGCCATTATTCTTCTGCCCTCTATAGACCTTTCCTGATGTCAATAAAATGTCTAATTGTACACAAATTTCAAGGTAAAATGTGTCTCAATGTTGAAGGGGTTAAAATAGTGAAGAATGTGGCCATTAGTCTTCTGACGTGTATAGATCTTTCCTTCTGTCAATAAAATGGTCTAATGGTACACAAAATCTCAAGATGTCCTAGTATTAAAGGGGTTAAAATAATGAAGAATGTGGCTGTTAATCTTCTGACCTCTGTATACCTTTCCTAATGTCAATAAAATGGTCTAATGGTACAGAAATGTCAAGGTAAAAATGTGTCCCAGTACTGAAGGGGTTAGAATAGTGAAGACTGTGACCATTAATCTTCTGGTGTCTATAAACTTTTCCTAATATCAATAAAATGGTTTAATGGTACACAGATCTCAGGGTAAAAATGTGTCCCAGTACTGAAAGGGTTGAAATAGTGAAGACTGTGATCTCCATACACCTCTCCATTTTATTGATATTAGCAAGGGTCTATGGTGGTCAAAGGATTAATGGCCACAGCCTTCACTATTTTAATCAATTCAGTACTGGGACACATTTTTACCTTGAGATTTGTGTACCATTAGACCATTTTAATGACATTAGCAAGGGTGTATGGAGGGCACAAGATTAATGTGTGTGTTGTTTTAAAATGTTGTTTTCATGTATATTATTACTATTTGATTGTTTACTCTCTCTCTCTCTCTCTCTCTCTCTCTCTCTCTCTCTCTCTCTCTCTCTCTCTCTCTCTTTCTTTCTTTCTTGAGATAGTTTGGCATGTTTTAAGGGCATTTTGAGAGTTTGACATTTTTTAGGGCATTTTAATACATTTTGGCAGGTTTTGAGAGCAATTTAAAACAGTTTGGCTGGTTTTCAGGGTATATTAAGACAATTTGAGAGGTTTTGAAGTGAATTGAAGACAGTTTGGCAGGTTTTCAGGGCATATTAAGACAGTTTGGTATGTTTTGAGGCAATTTTAGACAGTGGCAGGTTTTGAGGCCAATTTAAGATAGTTTGACATGTTTTGATGGCATTTTAAGACAGTTTGGCAGGTTTTGATGGCATTTTAAGGCAGTTTGGCAGATTTTGAGTGCATATTATAGGCATATATATATATATATATATATATATATATATATATATATATATATATATATATATATATATATATATATATATATATATATTTTGCATTATTGTAAATAACAGCATATTCTTATTTGATTTATAATTAACAGTGGTAGTGGTAGCCTTTTCCAAGATATCATACTGGAATAGGTGGAAGCTTGAATTATATATGTATATTGATTTTAATGCAAGTTTAATTTTTGAGTTACTTGTGTTAACCTAAGGATGTAAAATTTCCATAACTAAGAAAGTAACAATTCTGTTTTGTAATCATGTGCATTGTGTATAATTTGTTGCATATTAATTATTTAAGATCATAGCAATACACTAGAAATTTAGAATAAACTAAAATTTTTCTATTTAATTGAAAAGATTAGGTGAAAGCTCATTTTCTGAATTGGTCTACTAATGTGTAAGTACATCTTTAATTTGAGACAGATTTGGCATGTTATGAAGCCATTTTAAGGCAGTTTGTCATGTTTTGAGGACATTTTAAGACAGTTTGGTATGTTTTGAGGGCATTTTAAGATAGTTTGCCAGGTTTTGAGGAAATTATAAGACAGTTTGATATGTTTTGATAGGATTTTAAGACAGTTTTGCATGTTTTGAGGTCAGTTAAAAAAGTTTGACATGTTTTAACGGCATTTGAGTTGCGTTCAGTTCAGTTTACAAAATAGTGAAGGTGACTCAATATAAACAGTGCACCTCTCATTACAGGAAAGTCAAGACACACTGCTGCTGGAACACTGCACCACCAAGCCAAGACAAGACAAGCGACAACACAACACAAGCCTTCTACAACACCTACAGCCATCAGCAACACCCAGAGTACAAGACAACACCTGGAGCCATGAAGAATAGTTAGGATAGATTAGCAGTTTGGCATTTTTAATTATAAGGACATTTTAAGACCATTTGACATGTTTTTATGGTATTTTAAGACCATTTGGCATGTTTGTATGGTATTTTAAGACCATTTGGCATGTTTTTATGGTATGTTAAGACCATTTGGCATGTTTTATGGTATGTTAAGACCATTTGACCATGTTTTATGGTATTTTAAGACCATTTGGCATGTTTTTATGGTATTTTAAGACCATTTGGCATGTTTTATGATGTTTTAAGACCATTTGACATGTTTTATGGTATTTTAAGACCATTTGACCATTTGTTTTATGGTATTTTAAGACCATTTGACATTTTATGGTATTTTAAGACCATTTGGCATGTTTTTATGGTATTTTAAGACCATTTGGCATGTTTTTATGGTATTTTAAGACCATTTGGCATGTTTTGAGGGCATTTGAAGAAAGTTTGGCTATGGTAATACCCTTTTTGACATTAACCCTTCAGTACCATGACACATTTCCATATTCCTTGTGGTGACTATTTGGTGATTTTGTACAGCTTCACAAACTCATGTGGGGGTGAAAATTGTGAAGACTGTGGCCATTAATCTTGTGACCTTCATAGATCTTCGATAATGTCAATAAAATGGTCTAATGGTGCACAAATCTCAAGGTAAAAATGTGTCCCAGTACTGATGGGGTTAAGAAGGATGTATGGAGGTGACAAGATTAATGGGCACAGTCTTCACTATTTCAATCCCCCACATGAGTTTGTCAAGCAAGTGTTGGATTCTCTGGACAAAGATGCAGTGTGCTTGTTAAGAGATTGACTCAGCACTCACTCACTCCTTCACTTACTGAACTCAGAGGAATGAAGAATGTGCATTGTTGCTGCTTGTGTGTCAGACAAAGGCCTGTATTCACAAACACTTTGGTGTCTCAACAACACGCCTTCCAAGGCCACAGAGATCACTGGCAGGGTTTTCATGAGTGTTTCTCCACTTAATATTGTAGAAATGTCACTCTGCCTCAGGAACCATAAAATACCCTTATTCTCTCACCACCACTGTTTTCCAAGGCCACACAGATGACTGGCAGGGTTTTCAAGACTGTTTCTCCACTTAATAATACAGAAATCTTGTCATTCTGCCTTTAGAACTGTAAAAACATTCTTCAAAACTCTTTATTCTCTCTCTATAACAATTTTCCAAGGCCACAGAGATGACTGGCAGGGTTTTCAAGACTGTTTCTCCAGTTAATAATATAGAAATCTTGTCATTCTGCCTTTACTCTCTCTCTCTCTCTCTCTCTCTCTCTCTCTCTCTCTCTCTCTCTCTCTCTCTCTCTCTCTCTCTCTCTCTCTCTCTCTCTCTCTCTCTCTCTCTCTCTCTCTCTCTCTCTCTCTCTCTCTCTCTCTCTCTCTCTCTCTCTGGATTTTCTTAATGGCAATGAAATGGTCTAATGGTACACAAATCTCAAGGTAAAAATGTGTCCCAGTACTGAAGGGGTTAAATAGTGAAGACTGTGGCCATTAATCTTGTCACCTCCATAGACCCTTGCTAATGTCAATAAAATGGTCTAATGGTACACAAATCTCAAGGTAAAAATGTGTCCCAGTACTGAAGGGGTAAAATAGTGAAGATTATGGCCATTAATCTTCTGCCTTCCATAGATCTTTCCAAGTGTCAATAAAATGGTCTAATGGTACGCAGATCTCAAGGTAGAAATATGTCCCAGTACTGAAGGGGTTAAAATAGTGAAGACTTGCCATTATTCTTCTGCCCTCTATAGACCTTTCCTGATGTCAATAAAATGTCTAATTGTACACAAATTTCAAGGTAAAATGTGTGTCAATGTTGAAGGGGTTAAAATAGTGAAGAATGTGGCCATTAGTCTTCTGACGTGTATAGATCTTTCCTACTGTCAATAAAATGGTCTAATGGTACACAAAATCTCAAGATGTCCTAGTATTAAAGGGGTTAAAATAATGAAGAATGTGGACGTTAATCTTCTGACCTCTGGTGACCTTTCCTAATGTCAATAAAATGGTCTAATGGTACAGAAATGTCAAGGTAAAATGTGTCCCAGTACTGAAGGGTTAAAATAGTGAAGACTGTGACCATTAACCTTCTAATGTCTATAAACTTTTCCTAATATCAATAAAATGGTTTAATGGTACACAGATCTCAGGGTAAAATGTGTCCCAGTACTGAAGGGTTGAAATAGTGAAGACTGTGAGCATTAATCTTGTGATCTCCATACACCTCTCCATTTTATTGATATTAGCAAGGGTCTATGGTGGTCAAAGGATTAATGGCCACAGCCTTCACTATTTTAATCAATTCAGTACTGGGACACATTTTACCTTGAGATTTGTGTACCATTAGACCATTTTATTGATATTAGCAAGGGTCTATGGTGGTCAAAGGATTAATGGCCACAGCCTTCACTATTTTAATCAATTCAGTACTAGGACACATTTTACCCTGAGATTTGTGTACCATTAGACCATTTTAATGACATTAGCAAGGGTGTATGGAGGGCACAAGATTAATGTGTGTGTGTTTTAAAATGTTGTTTTCATGTATATTATTACTATTTGATTGTTTACTTTGATTGCTCTCTCTCTCTCTCTCTCTCTCTCTCTCTCTCTCTCTCTCTCTCTCTCTCTCTCTCTCTCTCTCTCTCTCTCTCTCTCTCTCTCTCTCTCTCTCTCTCTCTCTCTCTCTCTCTCTCTCTCTCTCTCTCTCTTTCTCTCTCTCTCTCTTTTCTTTCTTTCTCTCTCTCTCTCTCTCTCTCTCTCTCTCTCTCTCTCTCTCTCTCTCTCTCTCTCTCTCTCTCTCTCTCTCTCTCTCTCTCTCTCTCTCTCTCTCTCTCTCTCTCTCTCTCTCTCTCTCTCTCTCTCTCTCTCTCTCTCTCTCTCTCTCTCTCTCTCTCTCTCTCTCTCTCTCTCTCTCTCTCTCTCTCTCTTTCTTTCTTTCTTTCTTTCTTTCTTTCTTTCTTTCTTTCTCTCTCTCTCTCTCTCTCTCTCTCTCTCTCTCTCTCTCTCTCTCTCTCTCTCTCTCTCTCTCTCTCTCTCTCTCTCTTTCTCTTTCCATTTTTATCTTTGAGTATTTGTTAACTTTTAAAATTGTTTAAAAATAATTTATGAAGTTGAAATTTCTTAAAATTTTGCAAAGTTGAAAATTAGCGCAGATCTTTTATGTTAAGTTGTATTTTCATGTTAATATTTATTGTATATTAAGTTGAAAGTTATTGTAGACTAATTCTTTTATATATGTAGACTTTAATTCTTTTATATATGATTCAATGTAAACAGTGCACCTCTCATTACAGGAAAGTCAAGTCCCTGAATGCTGCCAAGGAGAGACACTGCTGCTGGAACACTGCACCACCAAGCCAAGACAAGACAAGCCACAACACAACACAAGCCTTCTACAACACATACAGCCATCAGCAACACCCAGAGTACAAGACAACACCTGGAGCCATGAAGAATAGTTAGGATAGATTAGCAGTTTGGCATTTTTATTTTTAAGGACATTTTAAGACCATTTGACATGTTTTTATGGTATTTTAAGACCATTTGACATGTTTTTATGGTATTTTAAGACCATTTGACATGTTTTTATGTATGTTAAGACCATTTGGCATGTTTTTATGGTATGTTAAGACCATTTGGCATGTTTTTATGGTATGATAAGACCATTTGGCATGTTTTTATGGTATTTTAAGACCATTTGGCATGTTTTATGGTATTTTAAGACCATTTGGCATGTTTTGAGAGCATTTGAAGAAAGTTTGGCTATGGTAATACCCTTTTATTGACATTAACCCCTTCAGTACCATGACACATTTCCATATTCCTTGTGGTGACTATTTGGTGATTTTGTACAGCTTCACAAACTCGTGGGGGTGAAAATTGTGAAGACTGTGGCCATTAATTTTGTGACCTTCATAGACCTTCGATAATGTCAATAAAATGGTCTAATGGTGCACAAATCTCAAGGTAAAATGTGTCCCAGTACTGAAGGGGTTAAGAAGGGTGTATGGAGGTGACAAGATTAATGGGCACAGTCTACACTATTTCAATTCCCCACATGAGTTTGTGAAGCAAGTGTTGGATTCTCTGGACAAAGATGCAGTGTGCTTGTTAAGAGATTGACTCAGCACTCACTCACTCCTTCACTTACTGAACACAGAGGAATGAAGAATGTGCATTGTTGCTGCTTGTGTGTCAGACAAAGGCCTGTATTCACAAACACTTAGCTGTCTCAACAACACGCCTTCCAAGGCCACAGAGATCACTGGCAGAGTTTTCATGAGTGTTTCTCCACTTAATATTGTAGAAATGTCACTCTGCCTCAGGAACCATAAAAATACCCTTATTCTCTCACCACCACTGTTTTCCAAGGCCACACAGATGACTGGCAGCATTTTCAAGACTGTTTCTCCACTTAATAATACAGAAATCTTGTCATTCTGCCTTTACAACTGTAAAAACATTCTTCAAAACTCTTTATTCTCTCACTATGACAATTTTCCAAGGCCACAGAGATGACTGGCAGGGTTTTCAAGACTGTTTCTCCACTTAATAATACAGAAATCTTGTCATTCTGCCTTTACTCTCTCTCTCTCTCTCTCTCTCTCTCTCTCTCTCTCTCTCTCTCTCTCTCTCTCTCTCTCTCTCTCTCTCTCTCTCTCTCTCTCTCTCTCTCTCTCTCTCTCTCTCTCTCTCTCTCTCTTTTATGGATTTTTCTTAATGGCAATGAAAAGATCTAATGGTACACAAATCTCAAGGTAAAAAATGTGTCCCAGTACTGAAGGGGTTAAATAGTGAAGACTGTGGCCATTAATCTTCTGCCTTCTATAGATCTTTCCAAGTGTCAATAAAATGGTCTAATGGTACGCAGATCTCAAGGTAGAAATGTGTCCCAGTACTGAAGGGGTTGAAATAGTGAAGACTGTTGCCATTATTCTTCTGCCTCTATAGACCTTTCCTGATGTCAATAAAATGTCTAATTGTACACAAATTTCAAGGTAAAATGTGTGTCAATGTTGAAGGGGGTTAAAATAGTGAAGAATGTGGCCATTAGTCTTCTGACGTCTATAGATCTTTCCTACTGTCAATAAAATGGTCTAATGGTACACAAAATCTCAAGATGTCCTAGTATTAAAGGGGTTAAAATAATGAAGAATGTGGCAGTTAATCTTCTGATCTCTGTAGACCTTTCCTAATGTCAATAAAATGGTCTAATGGTACAGAAATGTCAAGGTAAAATGTGTCCCAGTACTGAAGGGGTTAAAATAGTGAAGACTGTGACCATTAACCTTCTGATGTCTATAAACTTTTCCTAATATCAATAAAATGGTTTAATGGTACACAGATCTCAGGGTAAAATGTGTCCCAGTACTGAAGGGTTGAAATAGTGAAGACTGTGGCCATTAATCTTGTGATCTCCATACACCTCTCCATTTTATTGATATTAGCAAGGGTCTATGGTGGTCAAAGGATTAATGGCCACAGCCTTCACTATTTTAATCAATTCAGTACTGGGACACATTTTTTACCTTGAGATTTGTGTACCATTAGACCATTTTAATGACATTGGCAAGGGTGTATGGAGGCACAAGATTAATGTGTGTGTTGTTTTAAAATGTTGTTTTCATGTATATTATTACTATTTGATTGTTTACTTTGATTGCTCTCTCTCTCTCTCTCTCTCTCTCTCTCTCTCTCTCTCTCTCTCTCTCTCTCTCTCTCTCTCTCTCTCTCTCTCTCTCTCTCTCTCTCTCTCTCTCTCTCTCTCTCTCTCTCTCTCTCTCTCTCTCTCTCTCCAATGAAAAGATCTAATGGCAATGAAAAGATCTAATGGTACACAAATCTCAAGGTAAAATGTGTCCCAGTACTGAAGGGGTTAAATAGTGAAGACTGTGGCTATTAATCTTGTCACCTCCATAGACCCTTGCTAATGTCAATAAAATGGTCTAATGGTACACAAATCTCAAGGTAAAAATGTGTCCCAGTACTGAAGGGGTAAAATAGTGAAGATTATGGCCATTAATCTTCTGCCTTCAATAGATCTTTCCAAGTGTCAATAAAATGGTCTAATGGTACGCAGATCTCAAGGTAGAAATATGTCCCAGTACTGAAGGGGTTAAAATAGTGAAGACTTGCCATTATTCTTCTGCCCTCTATAGACCTTTCCTGATGTCAATAAAATGTCTAATTGTACACAAATTTCAAGGTAAAAATGTGTCTCAATGTTGAAGGGGTTAAAATAGTGAAGAATGTGGCCATTAGTCTTCTGACGTCTATAGATCTTTCCTACTGTCAATAAAATGGTCTAATGGTACACAAAATCTCAAGATGTTCCAGTATTAAAGGGGTTAAAATAATGAAGAATGTGGACGTTAATCTTCTGACCTCTGTAGACCTTTCCTAATGTCAATAAAATGGTCTAATGGTACAGAAATGTCAAGGTAAAATGTGTCCCAGTACTGAAGGGGTTAAAATAGTGAAGACTGTGACCATTAACCTTCTGATGTCTATAAACTTTTCCTAATATCAATAAAATGGTTTAATGGTACACAGATCTCAGGGTAAAATGTGTCCCAGTACTGAAGGGGTTGAAATAGTGAAGACTGTGACCATTAACCTTCTGATGTCTATAAACTTTTCCTAATATCAATAAAATGGTTTAATGGTACACAGATCTCAGGGTAAAAATGTGTCCCAGTACTGAAGGGGTTGAAATAGTGAAGACTGTGGCCATTAATCTTGTGATCTCCATACACCTCTCCATTTTATTGATATTAGCAAGGGTCTATGGTGGTCAAATAATGGCCACAGCCTTCACTATTTTAATCAATTCAGTACTGGGACACATTTTTACCTTGAGATTTGTGTACCATTAGACCATTTTATTGACATTAGCAAGGGTCTATGGTGGTCAAAGGATTAATGGCCACAGCCTTCACTATTTTAATCAATTCAGTACTGGGACACATTTTACCTTGAGATTTGTGTACCATTAGACCATTTTAATGACATTAGCAAGGGTCTATGGTGGGCACAAGATTAATGTGTGTGTTGTTTTAAAATGTTGTTTTCATGTATATTATTACTATTTGATTGTTTACTTTGATTGCTCTCTCTCTCTCTCTCTCTCTCTCTCTCTCTCTCTCTCTCTCTCTCTCTCTCTCTCTCTCTCTCTCTCTCTCTCTCTCTCTCTCTCTCTCTCTCTCTCTCTCTCTCTCTCTCTCTCTCTCTCTCTCTCTCTCTCTCTCTCTCTCTCTCTCTCTCTCTCTCTCTCTCTCTCTCTCTCTCTCTCTCTCTCTCTCTCTCTCTCTCTCTCTCTCTCTCTCTCTCTCTCTCTCTCTCTCTCTCTCTCTCTCTCTCTCTCTCTCTCTCTCTCTCTCTCTCTCTCTCTCTCTCTCTCTCTCTCTCTCTCTCTCTCTCTCTCTCTCTCTCTCTCTCTCTCTCTCTCTCTCTCTCTCTCTCTCTCTCTCTCTCTCTCTCTCTCTCTCTCTCTCTCTCTCTCTCTCTCTCTCTCTCTCTCTCTCTCTCTCTCTCTCTCTCTCTCTCTCTCTCTCTCTCTCTCTCTCTCTCTCTCTCTCTCTCTCTCTCTCTCTCTCTCTCTCTCTCTCTCTCTCTCTCTCTCTCTCTCTCTCTCTCTCTCTCTCTCTCTCTCTCTCTCTCTCTCTCTCTCTCTCTCTCTCTCTCTCTCTCTCTCTCTCTCTCTCTCTCTCTCTCTCTCTCTCTCTCTCTCTCTCTCTCTCTCTCTCTCTCTCTCTCTCTCTCTCTCTCTCTCTCTCTCTCTCTCTCTCTCTCTCTCTCTCTCTCTCTCTCTCTCTCTCTCTCTCTCTCTCTCTCTCTCTCTCTCTCTCTCTCTCTCTCTCTTTATCTTTGAATATTTGTTAACTTGAAAAGTTGTTTAAAAATAATTTGTGAAGTTGAAATTTCTTAAAATTTTGCAAAGTTGAAAATTCATGTTAATATTTATTGTATATTATAAATTGATGTTCAATAATATTGATGTTAATATTTGTTCAATAATATTGATGTTAATATTTATTGTATATTAAGTTGAAAATTATTGTAGACTTTAAATTCTTTTATATATTATTTATTATTAAGTTGAAAATCATTGTAGACTATTTTTTTTTTATACTGTTAAGTTGAAAATTTGTCTATTTATTGTCTAGACTTTTTCACCATAGGATTTTGCTCACTTTTTATACTTTATTTTTGAAAATTTGTTAAAAACAGTTTTTATTTTTAAGTTGAAAATTTGTGTAGACTTTCTCTGTATTCTTTGTATATATATTGTTTTATTCAGTTGAAAATATTTGTGGGTTTTTTTGCAGGCAATGTGTAATAATGTCAAAAATTGAATAAAAGTGTAGGGAGACACTCTTGTATTTAATTTTAGCTCCAATATGCATCCACCTTATCTCCGGAGACTCTTTAGAGTATTTTCGACTTAGTACGATTTTTAGGGCCCGTTTTTGGGCCATTTTTTTTTTTGCCATTTTTGCTTTTTAGATAGATTTTACCATTTTTAGTGTTTTTGGCCAGTAGTGCTGTATTTTATGTAGACCGTTTGAAGATTTTTCAGCCAGATGGTATTTTGGGACCATTTTACATTAAGTATTATTGATCAATGTCATGTAACTTTTTCGCTTTAGTTTCATTTTCTAACAACCACTTTTTGTATTGCTTATGATAATAAATAGAAAAGCTTCAAATCTAGCGCGTTTTATTTCTGGGGTGATCGTTTAGAGCGAGTGTAGGTGGTGGTCAATGGAGGCAATATTGTGTGTCAGACGGATCCAAGCCAGCTTGAGGCGACTACTCACTGAAACCACCCACAACCCACAAATATTCCCAGGAAAGGAAATTTAAAACCCACAAATATTCCCAGGAAAGGAAATTTACCGAAACAAAAAGATTTCTTTACACATTATTATTCAGTAGTGACAACAGATCCAAGTACAGTGACACCACCATAATGAGGTGGTAGTGGCAGCAAGCGTTGAATAGGAGGATGTCTGCTATGCGAAGCTGAATCTCTGGACTGCGGTGGTGGTGGTGGTGGTGGTGGTGGTGGTGTAGCAGGTGTTTGCCAGGCCGCTGCGAGGCGAAGTCCCTCAGTGCCAGTAGCTGCGACGGCGACACGTGTATTAGCAGGACGGAAGTGAAGGCCCAATGCGATGCAGTGCCCCTCCGAGTAGCGGTAGCAGCGGCAACGGTCAATGTAGGCGCAGTGCGAAGCCAGAGTCCTTCCCTTGATGGTGCAGGACGCACGGGATCGCTGCAGTCATGGCTTCGGATCACCAACTCCTGTAATGGAGAAAAATTAACTGATTATCTCCAAATGTACCACGCCACACTGTCCTACAATACACACTTCACTGCCTCAGTCAGCCTCCCACTCGCCCTCCTGGATCGTTATTCCACTTACACTCCAGTTACACCCTTCTCCCTCGTTCTCCTCCCAGCTTCTCCCGTGTTACGTAGCATCCTGGCCCTTCATCCTGACACTCCCATCCCTTCATTCTCACATCTCCCACGCCAGTCTCAGTAAACCACACCACGTGAAACCCCCTCAAACTTCCCCCACACCCGATCCTCACCCACACAACCAATCTTGCCACACATTCATCTACCTGGTTAGTGGAATCTTCCGTGTCTGCCGTCATCTGTAGGTTCTCGTCTCCAATCCTCCGCCTCACCACACCTGCCTCGCCTCTATCACCCACTCATCCAGCCAGTCTCCCTCAACGGCGGCAGTGGCGGTGCGCGATGCAATCTTACGGCGGTGGCAGAGTGTTGGTAGTGAGCGTTGTCCGTCAAAGTGCAAGGTAGACGAGGCTCATTACCGCTGTGGAGTCAGGCCTTTGGATCGTCAACGCCTGTAATGGACAAGAATAAGCATGAACAAAGCAGTACCTTGTTTACTTGTTCACTAATTATCCCTACAGCTAACAAGCAAGATAGCCCTAAGCAAACTCCTTCACTGCCTCAATCAGCCTTTCACTCTTCATTCTACGTATTCTTACCACCACCACCACCACCAATACCATCACAAAAACATGAACAGCAGTATCTTTTTTCACTAATTATCTCTAAATGACCAACACCACACATTCCCTTCACGTCTTCACTTCCATCCATAATGTGCCCAAACTCACTCTAAACACTTTATTCCCCCCATCTGTCTGTCCTAAAACTCAACCACTGCCTCAGCCAGCCTTTCACTCGTCTCTACTCAGTTACACGTCTTCACAGTGCCCTAACCCAGCCAAACACTCGCACCACACCATCCATCCCTTCTGTCTTCTATTTTATCACACTGCATTCAGTTAGTTCCCACTCTGCCTCCTCTTGCCACGAGCCATTCACGCTCACTTCATTCCTCCCAGCCATTCTCAACCCTCCCACACACAAACCCTCCCACCCTCCCACACACACAAACCCTCCCACCGTCACTCGTGAACCTCGAACCATTTACGCCAGCCTACCACTTCAAGAACTAATTTCATGGTTATATCCCCAAACTTATCGTTATGCTACCACATCTCGCTTCTAATGCACGTACCTTGAAACACCAGCCTCGTTACGTTAGGAAATCTTGTCCACTCATTCTTTTCGCCGATTCTGGTACCTATTCTATAACGAGGGAACCACAATGACTAACCTGAAACATTTTAGCCTCAAATACAACTTACTTAAAGGAGTTCTATAGTAACGCGACCCGTTTAATCCCTTCAGCACCAAGACGCGTTTTCATATTCCTTCTGTTACTATTTGGTGATTTTATACAACTTGAGAAACCTTGTGACATCCATACACGCTTTGTAACATCAATAGAATGATTTAATCGTACACATCTCAAGGTGAAAATGCGTCACAGTACTGAAGAGGTTAAGCGTAATTCTTCCTTCCTACACAACTACAATGACCACGAAAACACTACACTTGTTACAGCCATTACACAAATCTATTCTGAACCCACGTTACTCTAACCACACTAGTGAATGAACGACCATCTGCCCTTATTGACAACTAGACCAAGTAAATTTAACATCCACACGTAGCGATGGTTCCTGATACATCCTACATTGACACACAGACAGACATCGTACAATTAACCTTCCAATAGACGCAGTGCACATCCTACACATACCCAGTTATCCTTTATCAGTCAACATTCCTAACAACCTTCAAGTTACTGACTAACAATTTCCTATCACCACTGCAGTGTCAACGCGCACACAACACCAACACCTCACACCTACACTTCGTTTACATAAAAACCACTAACCTCTCCTCCTCTGTGCTGTGCTGTGCTGTGCTGTGGTCCGATAACCTCACAGCAGCGGCACGTCACCCCGCCGCACGAAAACCCACGTAGATCAAGCTTCCCGTTGCTGTTCCTGCCGCTGCTGAACGTCACGCCCACGACAAGACACAGACGGACACTGGGCTGCGTACACTCGAGGGTCGGTGGTGGCGTGGTGGCTGGAGAGATGTAGCGAGCGTGGTGTCTGGATTAATACTGTTCCAGCTACTGCTGACGTTGCTTCGTTCTTGTCTCACCCCCCCCAACCTGCTAATAAGGAAAGAGCAACTTGAGGGCAAACGAGCATATGAAACGCTGCCAGTGAACCTAACCACTGGTCCACCACCTGGATATAAACTAGTCACGCTCTTTAACTCCTTCCAAACCAACCATTACACACACTCAATTGCATTAATTTGTTTCATCAAGCATTCTCACCTTCCGTGTAGTACTTACAATTATACACGATTTTTTTTATCATTATGTTGTAACAGTTTGAAGCTTCCTTCGTAATAAATGATTATGATAAGATGATAATAATAATCTCTCTCTCTCTCTCTCTCTCTCTCTCTCTCTCTCTCTCTCTAAGTGAACCCTGCCTGTAAATTAACGAATAAAAAAAAAAAACGTATCATTAACGAAAAATTGATTATGAAAGATAATAATTCTCTCTCTCTCTCTCTCTCTCTCTCTCTCTCTCTCTCTCTCTCT
>NC_059265.1:1946548-1966984 GCF_017591435.1 Portunus trituberculatus
CTTGTCATTCTGCCTTTACAACTCTCTCTCTCTCTCTCTCTCTCTCTCTCTCTCTCTCTCTCTCTCTCTCTCTCTCTCTCTCTCTCTCTCTCTCTCTCTCTCTCTCTCTCTCTCTCTCTCTCTCTCTCTCTCTCTCTCTCTCTCTCTTATGGATTTTTCTTAATGGCAATGAAAAGATCTAATGGTACACAAATCTCAAGGTAAAAAATGTGTCCCAGTACTGAAGGGGTTAAATAGTGAAGACTGTGGCCATTAATCTTCTGCCTTCTATAGATCTTTCCAAGTGTCAATAAAATGGTCTAATGGTACGCAGATCTCAAGGTAGAAATGTGTCCCAGTACTGAAGGGGTTAAAATAGTGAAGACTGTTGCCATTATTCTTCTGCCCTCTATAGACCTTTCCTGATGTCAATAAAATGTCTAATTGTACACAAATTTCAAGGTAAAAATGTGTGTCAATGTTGAAGGGGGTTAAAATAGTGAAGAATGTGGCCATTAGTCTTCTGACGTCTATAGATCTTTCCTACTGTCAATAAAATGGTCTAATGGTACACAAAATCTCAAGATGTCCTAGTATTAAAGGGGTTAAAATAATGAAGAATGTGGCAGTTAATCTTCTGATCTCTGTAGACCTTTCCTAATGTCAATAAAATGGTCTAATGGTACAGAAATGTCAAGGTAAAATGTGTCCCAGTACTGAAGGGGTTAAAATAGTGAAGACTGTGACCATTAACCTTCTGATGTCTATAAACTTTTCCTAATATCAATAAAATGGTTTAATGGTACACAGATCTCAGGGTAAAATGTGTCCCAGTACTGAAGGGTTGAAATAGTGAAGACTGTGGCCATTAATCTTGTGATCTCCATACACCTCTCCATTTTATTGATATTAGCAAGGGTCTATGGTGGTCAAAGGATTAATGGCCACAGCCTTCACTATTTTAATCAATTCAGTACTGGGACACATTTTACCTTGAGATTTGTGTACCATTAGACCATTTTAATGACATTGGCAAGGGTGTATGGAGGCACAAGATTAATGTGTGTGTTGTTTTAAAATGTTGTTTTCATGTATATTATTACTATTTGATTGTTTACTTTGATTGCTCTCTCTCTCTCTCTCTCTCTCTCTCTCTCTCTCTCTCTCTCTCTCTCTCTCTCTCTCTCTCTCTCTCTCTCTCTCTCTCTCTCTCTCTCTCTCTCTCTCTCTCTCTCTCTCTCTCTCTCTCTCTCTCTCTCTCTCTCTCTCTCTCTCTCTCTCTCTCTCTCTCAATGAAAAGATCTAATGGTACACAAATCTCAAGGTAAAAATGTGTCCCAGTACTGAAGGGGTTAAATAGTGAAGACTGTGGCTATTAATCTTGTCACCTCCATAGACCCTTGCTAATGTCAATAAAATGGTCTAATGGTACACAAATCTCAAGGTAAAAATGTGTCCCAGTACTGAAGGGGTAAAATAGTGAAGATTATGGCCATTAATCTTCTGCCTTCAATAGATCTTTCCAAGTGTCAATAAAATGGTCTAATGGTACGCAGATCTCAAGGTAGAAATATGTCCCAGTACTGAAGGGGTTAAAATAGTGAAGACTTGCCATTATTCTTCTGCCCTCTATAGACCTTTCCTGATGTCAATAAAATGTCTAATTGTACACAAATTTCAAGGTAAAATGTGTGTCAATGTTGAAGGGGGTTAAAATAGTGAAGAATGTGGCCATTAGTCTTCTGACGTCTATAGATCTTTCCTACTGTCAATAAAATGGTCTAATGGTACACAAAATCTCAAGATGTCCCAGTATTAAAGGGGTTAAAATAATGAAGAATGTGGCCGTTAATCTTCTGACCTCTGTAGACCTTTCCTAATGTCAATAAAATGGTCTAATGGTACAGAAATGTCAAGGTAAAAATGTGTCCCAGTACTGAAGGGGTTAAAATAGTGAAGACTGTGACCATTAACCTTCTGATGTCTATAAACTTTTCCTAATATCAATAAAATGGTTTAATGGTACACAGATCTCAGGGTAAAAATGTGTCCCAGTACTGAAGGGGTTGAAATAGTGAAGACTGTGGCCATTAATCTTGTGATCTCCATACACCTCTCCATTTTATTGATATTAGCAAGGGTCTATGGTGGTCAAAGGATTAATGGCCACAGCCTTCACTATTTTAATCAATTCAGTACTGGGACACATTTTTACCTTGAGATTTGTGTACCATTAGACCATTTTATTGATATTAGCAAGGGTCTATGGTGGTCAAAGGATTAATGGCCACAGCCTTCACTATTTTAATCAATTCAGTACTGGGACACATTTTTACCTTGAGATTTGTGTACCATTAGACCATTTTAATGACATTAGCAAGGGTGTATGGAGGGCACAAGATTAATGTGTGTGTGTTTTAAAATGTTGTTTTCATGTATATTATTACTATTTGATTGTTTACTTTGATTGCTCTCTCTCTCTCTCTCTCTCTCTCTCTCTCTCTCTCTCTCTCTCTCTCTCTCTCTCTCTCTCTCTCTCTCTCTCTCTCTCTCTCTCTCTCTCTCTCTCTCTCTCTCTCTCTCTCTCTCTCTCTCTCTCTCTCTCTCTCTCTCTCTCTCTCTCTCTCTCTCTCTCTCTCTCTCTCTCTCTCTCTCTCTCTCTCTCTCTCTCTCTCTCTCTCTCTCTCTCTCTCTCTCTCTCTCTCTCTCTCTCTCTCTCTCTCTCTCTCTCTCTCTCTCTCTCTCTCTCTCTCTCTCTCTCTCTCTCTCTCTCTCTCTCTCTCTCTCTCTCTCTCTCTCTCTCTCTCTCTCTCTCTCTCTCTCTCTCTCTCTCTCTCTCTCTCTCTCTCTCTCTCTCTCTCTCTCTCTCTCTCTCTCTCTCTCTCTCTCTCTCTCTCTCTCTCTCTCTCTCTCTCTCTCTCTCTCTCTCTCTCTCTCTCTCTCTCTCTCTCTCTCTCTCTCTCTCTCTCTCTCTCTCTCTCTCTCTCTCTCTCTCTCTCTCTCTCTCTCTCTCTCTCTCTCTCTCTCTCTCTCTCTCTCTCTCTCTCTCTCTCTCTCTCTCTCTCTCTCTCTCTCTCTCTCTCTCTCTCTCTCTCTCTCTCTCTCTCTCTCTCTATCTTTGAATATTTGTTAACTTGAAAAGTTGTTTAAAAATAATTTGTGAAGTTGAAATTTCTTAAAATTTTGCAAAGTTGAAAATTCATGTTAATATTTATTGTATATTATAAATTGATGTTCAATAATATTGATGTTAATATTTATTGTATATTAAGTTGAAAATTATTGTAGACTTTAAATTCTTTTATATATTATTTATTATTAAGTTGAAAATCATTGTAGACTATTTTTTTTTTATACTGTTAAGTTGAAAATTTGTCTATTTATTGTCTAGACTTTTTCACCATAGGATTTTGCTCACTTTTTATACTCAGTTTTTATTTTTAAGTTGAAAATTTGTGTAGACTTTCTCTGTATTCTTTGTATATATATTGTTTTATTCAGTTGAAAATATTTGTGGGGTTTTTTTTTTGCAGGCAATGTGTAATAATGTCAAAAATTGAATAAAAGTGTAGGGAGACTCTTGTATTTAATTTTAGCTCCAATATGCATCCACCTTATCTCCGGAGACTCTTTAGAGTATTTTCGACTTAGTACGATTTTTAGGGCCCGTTTTTCGGCTTTTTGCCATTTTTTCTAGATTTTACCATTTTTTTAGATTTTTTTTTTTTTTTTGCCATTTTTCTAGATTTTACCATTTTAGTGTTTTTGGCCAGTAGTGCTGTATTTTATGTAGACCGTTTGAAGATTTTTCAGCCAGATGGTATTTTGGGACCATTTTTACATTAAGTTATTGATCAATGTCATGTAACTTTTTCGCTTTAGTTTCATTTCCTAACAACCACTTTTTGTATTGCTTATGATAATAAATAGAAAGCTTCAAATCTAGCGCGTTTTATTTCTGGGGTGTGATCGTTTAGAGCGAGTGTAGGTGGTGGTCAATGGAGGCAATATTGGTGTCAGACGGATCCAAGCCAGCTTGAGGCGACTACTCACTGAAACCACCCACAACCCACAAATATTCCCAGGAAAGGAAATTTAACAAAACCCACAAATATTCCCAGGAAAGGAAATTTACCGAAACAAAAAGATTTCTTTACACATTATTATTCAGTAGTGACAACAGATCCAAGTACAGTGACACCACCATAATGAGGTGGTAGTGGCAGCAAGCGTTGAATAGGAGGATGTCTGCTATGCGAAGCTGAATCTCTGGACTGCGGTGGTGGTGGTGGTGGTGGTGGTGGTGTAGCAGGTGTTTGCCAGGCCGCTGCGAGGCGAAGTCCCTCAGTGCCAGTAGTGGCGACGGCGACACGTGTATTAGCGGGACGGCAGTGAAGGCCCAATGCGAGGCAGTGCCCCTCCGAGTAGCGGTAGCAGCGGCGGCAACGGTCAATGTAGGCGCAGTGCGAAGCCAGAGAGAGTCCTTCCCTGATGGTGCAGGCCGCACGGGATCGCTGCAGTCACGGCTTCGGATCACCAACTCCTGTAATGGAGAAAAATTAACTGATTATCTCCATATGTACCACGCCACACTGTCCTACAATACACACTTCACTGCCTCAGTCAGCCTCTCACTCGCCCTCCTCGATCGTTATTCCACTTACACTCCAGTTACACCCTTCTCCCTCGTTCTCCTCCCAGCGTCTCCCGTGTGACGTAGCATCCTGGCCCTTCATCCTGACACTCCCATCCCTTCATTCTCATCTCCCACGCCAGTCTCAGTAAACCACACCACGTCAAACCCCCTCAAACTTCCCCCACACCCGATCCTCACCCACACAACCAATCTTGCCACACATTCATCTACCTGGTTAGTGGAATCTTCCGTGTCTGCCGTCATCTGTAGGTTCTCGTCTCCAATCCTCCGCCTCACCACACCTGCCTCGCCTCTATCACCCACTCATCCAGCCAGTCTCCCTCAACGGCGGCAGTGGCGGTGGGGAGGCAGAGGTGTTGGTAGTGAGCATTGTCCGTTAAGTGCAAGGTAGACGAGGCTCATTACCGCTGTGGAGTCAGGCCTTTGGATCGTCAACGCCTGTAATGGACAAAAATAAGCATGAACAAAGCAGTACCTTGTTTACTTGTTCACTAATTATCCCTACAGCTAACAAGCAAGATAGCCCTAAGCAAACTCCTTCACTGCCTCAATCAGCCTTTCACTCTTCATTCTACGTATTCTTACCACCACCACCACCAATACCATCACAAAAACAGCAGTATCTTTTTCACTAATTATCTCTAAATGACCAACACCACACATTCCCTTCACGTCTTCACTTCCATCCATAATGTGCCCAAACTCACTCTAAACACTTTATCCCCCCTATTATTTATGTTATGTTATCTGTCTGACCTAAAACTCAACCACTGCCTCAGCCAGCCTTTCACTCGTCTCTACTCAGTTACACGTCTTCACAGTGCCCTAACCCAGCCAAACACTCGCACCACACCATCCATCCCTTCTGTCTTCTATTTTATCACACTGCATTCAGTTAGTTCCCACTCTGCCTCCTCTTGCCACGAGCCATTCACGCTCACTTCATTCCTCCCAGCCATTCTCAACCCTCAACAAACCCTCCCACCCTCCCCACACACAAACCCTCCCACCGTCACTCGTGAACCTCGAACCATTTACGCCAGCCTACCACTTCAAGAACTAATTTCATGGTTATATCCCCAAACTTTTCGTTATGCTACCACATCTCGCTTCTAATGCACGTACCTTGAAACACCAGCCTCGTTACGTTAGGAAATCTTGTCCACTCATTCTTTTCGCCGATTCTGGTACCTATTCTATAACGAGGGAACCACAATGACTAACCTGAAACATTTTAGCCTCAAATACAACTTACTTAAAGGAGTTCTATAGTAACGCGACCCGTTTAATCCCTTCAGCACCAAGACGCGTTTTCATATTCCTTCTGTTACTATTTGGTGATTTTATACAACTTGAGAAACCTTGTGACATCCATACACGCTTTGTAACATCAATAGAATGATTTAATCGTACACACATCTCAAGGTGAAAATGCGTCACAGTACTGAAGAGGTTAAGCGTAATTCTTCCTTCCTACACAACTACAATGACCACGAAAACACTACACTTGTTACAGCCATTACACAAATCTATTCTGAACCCACGTTACTCTAACCACACTAGTGAATGAACGACCATCTGCCCTTATTGACAACTACAAGTAAATTTAACATCCACACGTAGCGATGGTTCCTGATACATCCTACATTGACACACACAGACATCGTACAATTAACCTTCCAATAGACGCAGTGCACATCCTACACATACCCAGTTATCCTTTATCAGTCAACATTCCTAACAACCTTCAAGTTACTGACTAACAATTTCCTATCACCACTGCAGTGTCAACGCGCACACAACACAACACCTCACACCTACACTTCATTTACATAAAAACCACTAACCTCTCCTCCTCTGTGCTGTGCTGTGCTGTGCTGTGGTGTGGTCCGATAACCTCACAGCAGCGGCACGTCACCCCGCCGCACGAAAACCCACGCAGATCAAGCTTCCCGTTGCTGTTCCTGCCGCTGCTGAACGTCACGCCCACGACAAGACACAGACGGACACTGGGCTGCGTACACTCGAGGGGTCGGTGGTGGCGTGGTGGCTGGAGAGATGTAGCGAGCGTGGTGTCTGGATTAATACTGTTCCAGCTACTGCTGACGTTGCTTCGTTCTTGTCTCACCCCCCAACCTGCCAATAAGGAAAGAGCAACTTGAGGGCAAACGAGCATATGAAACGCTGCCAGTGAACCTAACCACTGGTCCACCACCTGGATATAAACTAGCCACGCTCTTTAACTCCTTCCAAACCAA
Source organism: Portunus trituberculatus (assembly GCF_017591435.1). Lineage (NCBI taxonomy): Eukaryota > Metazoa > Arthropoda > Malacostraca > Decapoda > Portunidae > Portunus > Portunus trituberculatus. The sequence goes on from NC_059265.1 coordinate 1,953,443, forward strand.
CCATTACACACACTCAATTGCATTAATTTGTTTCATCAAGCATTCTCACCTTCCGTGTAGTACTTACAATTATACACGATTTTTTTTATCATTATGTTGTAACAGTTTGAAGCTTCCTTCGTAATAAATGATTATGATAAGATGATAATAATAATATTCTCTCTCTCTCTCTCTCTCTCTCTCTCTCTAAGTGAACCCTGCCTGTAAATTAACGAATAAAAAAAAAACGTATCATTAACGAAAAATTGATTATGAAAGATAAATCTCTCTCTCTCTCTCTCTCTCTCTCTCTCTCTCTCTCTGAACCCTGCCTGTAAATCAACGAATAGATCAAGGAAAAAAAAAAGTATCATTAACGGGAAATGAGTATAATAGATAATAATTCTCTCTCTCTCTCTCTCTCTCTCTCTCTCTCTCTCTCTCTCTCTCTCTCTCTCTCTCTCTCCAAGTGAACCCTGCCTGCAAATCAACGAATCAATATTAAAAAAAAATTAGTAAAAACGTATCATGAACGGATCACTTTTCTAAGGAAGCTTGAGTTGAATTGAGTTGTAAAGACGGAAATGCAACACGTTAGAAGAATGGATAGCTAACCCTTTCAGTACCGTGACACATTACGATATCCATGCTCTACGCTTACTACTGGGTGACTTTATACAGCTTCACAAACTTACGTGGGGATTAAGATAGTGAAGACTGTGGCCATTAACGAGAGTGGTGATGGAGCTGGTGCGATTGTTAGCCAGTCAGGCAGTTAGGCAGGAGCGAGGAGGCATTAAGCTACCTCTCTTAATGAACCCCTTCAGTACTGGGACACATTTTTACCTTGAGATTTGTGCACGGTTAGACCATTTTGTTGACATTACCAAGGGTCTTTGGAGGTCACCAAGTTAATGACCTGCAGGGCTGGAGCTGGTGACCTATGCTTCTTTGAATTATTACACCGCCGATAATGGTGATTGTAGTGATGATGATAATAATGATGATGATGATGATGATGATGGTGATAATATATAGTAGTAGTAGTAGTAGTAGTAGTAGTAGTAAATAATATTAAATAAATAAATAAATAGATAAATAAAAAATAATAATGTAGTAGTAGTAGTAGTAGTAGTAGTAGTAGTAGTAGTAGTAGATAAATGATAAATAATAATAAATAAATAAATAAATAAATAAATAAAAAAAATAAAATAAAATAATAATGATAGTAGTAGTAGTAGTAGTAGTAGTAGTAGTAGTAGTACAATAAATAATAATAACAATAATAATAATAATAATAATAATAACACTAACAACCACTCACAACAACAATCACTAATGCCACAACAATCAGGCGATGAGAGTAAAGGTGAGGACAGTCAGTTAGAAAAGAAAGATTGGTAAGAGGAACAGCCAGCCTATCTAAGACAATATATGTATGTGAAGGTTACCTATACTGCTGACTTGGAGGGAGAGGAAAACTGGCGGAGAATACTGAAGACGCCTCATTTCATAGGGAGTGTTTATATTGTTCTAATGTGATGATGTGTGAAGATTCCCAGTTTAGATTAGCAGAAGTAAATGACAGAGCCAGGATGTTCAGTCTATAGAAGTGAGGGAACAGTTGAGTGTCATTGAAGAAGACGAGATAACTGGTGGTGTGTGTGTGTGTGTGTGTGTGTGTGTGTGTGTGTGTGTGTGTGTGTGTGTGTGTGTGTGTACGTGAGTGCGTGCGTCCAGCGAGCGCCTACATTATACTAAGCCTTATCGTCCACCACCACCACCACCACCACAGTCGTCAACAGGCGGGGCACCTTCACAAATTTTAAACACAAACTTTTTCCTTAAAACGTGCAAAGGACGAGTGAAGAAGCGAGTGAATTGTGTTTTGTGCGTGTATGGACGAGTTCCTGTGCGTGTCATCATGTAACTCACGCCTCGGAAAGTAGTAGTAGTAGTAGTAGTAGTAGTAGTAGTAGTAGTAGTAGTAGTAGTAGTAGTAGTAGTAGTAGTAGTAGTAGTAGTAGTAGTAGTAGTAGTAGTAGTAGAAAGATTGTTTTTGTAGTAGTAGTAGTAGTAGTAGTAGTAGTAGAAAGTTTTGTAGTAGTAGTAGTAGTAGTAGTAGTAGTAGTAGAAAGATTGTTTAGTAGTAGTAGTAGTAGTAGTAGTAGTAGTAGTAGTAGAAAGATTGTTTTTGTAGTAGTAGTAGTAGTAGTAGTAGTAGTAGTAGAAAGATTGTTTTTTGTAGTAGTAGTAGTAGTAGTAGTAGTAGTAGTAGTAGTAGTAGTAGTAGTAGTAGTAGTAGTAGTAGTAGTAGTAGTAGTAGTAGTAGTAGTAGTAGTATGAGTGAGTTTGGCATGGCTATTACAAGGCAGTTAATCCCTTGAATACTGACACACATTTTTTAGGTTGTAGTGCGATTTGAGTATTTAGTTTGCGTGAGGAAGGGTGTATGAGGTCAAAAGATTAGTGGTCAAACACCACCAGTTAGTAAGCAGAATGAATATGTAAACACGTCCTGGTACTGAAGAGGTTAACCATCATCACCTTCACAACAGTCGTGCACTGCCTCATCAAACTCTCTTGTAAATACCGAATACCACATCATTTTATCAGGCAATACCGGGTTGACACTTCATAATACAGGCTTCACTTAACTCCATAACAACATAACTAAATAAATAACAACATGAGCAATGAAAGACAACACAAGCTCACTTGTAAATACCAAACAAGGCTGCCACTCGTAGGGGAAATCCCCTTCAGTAGGTCATTTTAGCCTAATGTAGGGGGTAGGGAATACCTACGGGGAAAATACCATTTGTAAGGAAACTACAGTTTATTGACAATATGTAGGGGAAGTTTTTTTTTTTTTTTTTTACTTTAAACACTATAAATATTTGTCTGGACACCAATTACAGTTTATAAACAAAATAAATAAATAAATAAATAAATAAATAAATAAATATATATAAATATATATATATATATATATATATATATATATATATATATATATATATATATATTATTATTATTATGTATGTGTATTATTGTGTGTGTGTGTGTGTGTGTGTGTGTGTGTGTGTGTGTGTGTGTGTGTGTGTGTGTGTGTGTGTGTGTGTGTGTGTGTGCTCACTGCATTGTACACACTGGCTCAGGCGTTGCCAGGCTGCTCCACGCCGAACGGCCACTGTATGACACATACTTGCATTGCATTTTTCTGCATCCAGCGTTTATTTATCATGCTTATCACAAATGCATAGAGATAACATCATCATGCATGTTAGAATGAAAAAACAAACAAACCTGTTAGATCAAGCTTATGAGTGGTGGTGGTCTCTGTAGCGGGGTCCACACTTGTGGTGGAGGTGACTGGTGAGCTGCGGTGTCTGGCAGAGATCCTGTCAAAGTTAGCACAAAACGTTAACTGACCACTAATGATGTAAGAGAGAGAGAGTGTTTGTTGGCATTGTAGGAAAGAAAACGACAAGTTTACTGTACTTGACGACAAACTAATCAAATCTGGCCGCGCCTTCATTAAGAAAATTCCATGTCCACTATTGTGGACACCCGCTTTAACACCCCACGTTCCGCTGACTCCCCCCCACTCCCTAGAGAGAGAGAGAGAGAGAGAGAGAGAGAGAGAGAGAGAGAGAGAGAGAGAGGTAAATAAATGAGATCAATAATAGAATAAAGAAAGGTGAAGCAGAATGAATGACTATTTACAATGATGACACGCAGTGTGTGTGTGTGTGTGTGTGTGTGTGTGTGTGTGTGTGTGTGTGTGTGTGTGTGTGTGTGTGTGTGATAATATGAGTCTGCTTGCGTATGCGTTCGTTTGTGTGCGTGCGTAAGGCTTTGCGTGAGTGTGTGTGTGTGTGTGTGTGTGTGTGTGTGTGTGTGTGTGTGTGTGTGTGTGTGTGTGTGTGTGTGTGTGTGTTACTGCGTGCGTGCGACAAAAAAAAGCCCTGTCAAAAAGTACCTCCAAAAAGACCACTAAAACAAACTCCAAACCCTGCCAGGAAGCCTCGTCAAAGCAAAAATCCCGCCAAAAAAAATCTAACTAAAACACCCCACCATGAACACCTGCAAAAATGACCGTCCAAAATGTCCCATAAAACACACACACACACACACACACACACACACACACACACACACACACACGAAAAAGTCCCATCACAAAACTGCCAAAAGGTCCCACCAAAATGCCCCTCCAAAAAGTCCCTCCAAAAACACCAGCCAAAACAAACTACAAAAATCCCTGCCACGAAGCCTCATCAAAGTCAAAATTCAGCCAAAAAAATGCAGCTAAATCTTCCCACCATGAAGACCTGCAAAAATGTCCTGCTAAAATGTCTCTGCCAAAGCCCCGCCAAGAAAAAGACCCACGAAGCCCCGCCAAATTGACCCTCCAACATGCTCCGTCAATAAAAATCGCGTAAAATTTCCGCCACAAAACTCCGCCAAAACGTCACGCCAAAAAGCCTTGCCAAAAACCTCGCCAGGATCCCCAGTCAAAATACCCGCCAAAAGCCGATACAAAATCCCTGCCAAAAGCCCCACCAAAAAGACCAGCAAAAATAAAATCCAAAAACCCCTGAAACGAAGCCTCATCAAAATAAAAATCGGGTCAAAAACTGCATCTGTGTGTGTGTGTGTGTGTGTGTGTGTGTGTGTGTGTGTGTGTGTGTGTGTGTGTGTGTGTGTTTGCATATATTTGTGTGTAATTCACCTCGGTCGCGTGCTGGTCACCCAGCCAGTCTTCCCCATTACGGAGCGAGCTCAGAGCTCATAGACCGATCTTCGGGTAGGACTGAGACCACAACACACTCCACACACCGGGAAAACGAAGCCACAACTCCTCCAGTTACATCCCGTACCTATTTACTGCTAGGTGAACAGGGGCTACACATTAACCCCTTCAATACGGTGACGCCTACGTAGGCGTCATATTTCTTTTCTGAGCTTTCTTCAGTTCAGTTGTCCCGTATAATGTGTTGGATACCAACTACACACGCCGTATGCTGTCCTTGAAATCCTAGTGCTCCTCCCACCATCCTTGTCTCCACCAATCACTAAAGATAAGCTACATGCGTCCCGCCTTGTGTCTAAAATTCCCCAATGGCATAGACTGTTTCCATCTCTCTCTCTCTCTCTCTCTCTCTCTCTCTCTCTCTCTCTCTCTCTCTCGAAAGATAAGTTACATGCGTCCCGCCTTGTAACATTCGTGAAAACACACACACACACACACACACACACACACACACACACACACACACACAAAACAACAAATTTTCTAACAAATTTTCTCTCTCTCTCTCTCTCTCTCTCTCTCTCTCTCTCTCTCTCTCTCCGTTTCCGTCTCCCTTCCCTCCCTCACCCTCTTCCTCTCGAAAAATAAGCTACATGCGTCCCGCTTGTGTCTAAAATATTAGCAAATGTCTCTCTCTCTCTCTCTCTCTCTCTCTCTCTCTCTCTCTCTCTCTCTCTCTCCGAAGAGAGAAGCGTCCACTTTCCTCTTCGAAGGCGATATAGTAACTAAAAAATAGCAGCATAATACACAAAGATGACAAGTATGACGAGCTTGCATGAGTTTCCCGCGCTAGGGGCGCGGCACTACCACCCGTATATCATACAGGCGGGCTTTTTTAACATCCGGCGCGAAGGGGTTAAGAGGCTTGCCCAGTGTGTGTGTGTGTGTGTGTGTGTGTGTGTGTCATTTCTTCTAAGTTGTTGCATTTCCATCATTACAACTCAATTCAACTCAAGCTTCCTTAGAAAAGTGATCCGTTCATGATACGTTTTTACTCTTCATTTTTTTAATATTGATTAGTTGATTTGCAGGCATGGTTCACTTGGAGAGAGAGAGAGAGAGAGAGAGAGAGAGAGAGAGAGAATTATTATTACCTATTATAATCAATTTCCCGTTAATGATACGTTTTTCTTTTATCTTTATTCGTTGATTTACAGGTAGGGTTTAGAGAGAGAGAGAGAGAGAGAGAGAGAGAGAGAGAGAGAGAGAGAATTATTATCTATCATAATCATTTACAACGAAGGAAGCTTCAAAATGTTACAACAAAATTTTAAAAAATTCCTGTATTATTCTAAATACTACACGGAAGATAAGAATGATTGATAAAACAAACATATGCAATTGAGTTTGTGTAATAACGGTTGGTTTGGAAGGCGTTAAAGAGCGTGGCTAATTTATATCCAGGTGGTGGACCAGTGGTTCGGTTCACCGGCAGCGTTTCATAATGTTCGTTTGGCCTCAAATTGCTCTTTCCTTATCGGCAGGTTTTTTTTTTTTTTTTTTTGGGGGGGGGAGGGTAGACGAGAACGAAGCTCAGGATGGCAGTGAGAGCAGTAGTACTTCAGATACCACGCCCGATACATCTTTCAGTCCCCACGCCACCACCGACCCCTCGAGTCTACGCAGCCCAGTGGCCGTGTGTGTCTTGGCGTTGGGCGTGACGTGCAGCAACGGGAAGCTTGATGCACAGCAGAGCGCAGCACAGCACAGCACAGCACAGCACAGCGGAGAGATTGGTGGTGTATGTAAATAAATAGTGTGCGTTGACTTGCTGTGATGATAGGAAGGAAGTTGTTAGTCAGTCAATAGAGGGTTGTTAGGAATTTTGACTGATAAAAGGATAACAGGATATGTGTAGGATGTGCACTGTGTCTAATGGAAGGTTAACTATACGGTGTCTGTCTGCTTGTATGTAACTAAGATGTATCGGGAACCATCGCTACGTATACTGTGTCTAATGGAAGGTTAACTATACGGTGTCTGCGTGTCTATGTAGGATGTATCCGGAACCATCGCTACGTATGAGTGTTAAATTTTAAATTTACTTGGTCATTCATTTACTAGTGCGGTTAGAGTAACGGGTTCAGAATAGATTTGGGTAATGACCGTGGCAAGTGAAGTGTTTTCGTGGTCATTGTAGTTGTGTAGGAAGGAAGAATTAGTTATCCTCTTCAGTACTGTGACGCATTTTCACCTTGAGACGTGTGTACGATTAGATAATTCTATTGTTACAAAGCGTGTATAGATGTCACAAGGTTAATGGCCTGTGTCTTCACTATTTTAATTCCTCGCGTAAGTTTCTGAAGTTGTATAAGATAAAGTACTAACGGAAGGAATATGAAAAAGCGTCTTGGTGCTGAAGAGATTAAACGTGTCGCGTTACTATAGAACTCCTTAAGTAAGTTGTATTTGAGGCTAAAATATTTCGGTAAGTCGTTGTGGTTCCCTTGTTATACAATGGCTACCTCTGCGAAAAGAATGAGTGGACAGGATTTCTTAACGTGGATTTCTTAACGTAACGGGGCTGGTGTTTCAAGGTACGTGCATTAGAAACGAGATGTGGTAGTATAACGGTAAGTTTGGGGATATATTCTTGAAATTAGTTCTTAGTGGTAAGCGGGCGTAGATGTTTAAGAGGTTCAAGAGTGATGTAGGTAATTGGTAAACTCGGATACTAATGTTCATGTTCGATTTGTGGTAGTGGTGGTGGTGGTGGTGGTGGGTGGTGGTAGTATCAAGAATACGTAGAATGAAGAGTGAAAGGCTGATTGAGGCAGTGAAGGAGTGTTTAGGGCAATGTTGCCTGTTAGCTGTAGGGATAATTAGTGAACAAGTTCATTTTTTTTGTTCATTTTTGTCCATTACAGGAGTTGACGATCCAAAGGCCTGACTCCACAGCGGTAATGAGCCTTGTGTACCTTGCACTGTCTTCACTGACAACGCCCACTACTAACCCCTCTGCCTCCGCCACCGTTTCAAGATCAGGGAAGGACTCTGCCTTGCATCGCGCACTGTGATGGTCGCCGCCCTCGCCCTCGCCCCCGCCCCCGCACCCGCCGCCGCCGCTGCTGCTGCTGCTGCTGCTGCCGCCGCTAAGGGAGAATAGTTTGTTGAGTGGATGACGGCGCGTTCACTGACCCTCTCCCCATTACCCTACCAACTCCGGCCACCCACCCCCCTGCCACCAGACACCTGCTACACCACCACTACCGCCGGCTCCGTCCAGTGAAAGATTCATCGCAGACCTGCCATTCAACGCCTGCCGCCGCCGCCGCCGCCGCCACCACCACCACCACCTCCTTATGGTGGTGTCACTGTACCTGGAGCTGTTGTCATGATTGAATAATAAATTGTGAAGAAATCTTTATTGTTTTGGAGAATTTCCTTTCCTGGGAATATTTGTGGCTGACTAGTCAGTAGTCGCCTCAGGCTGGCTTAGGTCACTGTCTGACACACCAATATTGCCTCCATCAACCTCCCACACTCTCTAAACAATAACAGGCCAGAAATAAAAAACACGCTAACTAATTTCATGCTTTTTTTTTATCATAGCAATACAAGAAAATGGAGAGAGATGAGCTAATGTGAAAATATTAAAATGTGGGGGTGAAAAAAAATGAGTAAATTAAGAAAAGACATTATCCTTGAAAAGTTATGGAAAAGTCCAAAAAAATATTGCATACCTGGCCAAAAAAACGGCAAAAAATGGTCAAAGCAAAAACCAAAGCAGATCCCTAAATACTGCACTACTGGCCAAAAACCAGCAGAAAATGGTTAAAAAACTAGCCAAAACCCCCCAAACTGACCCTAAATACTGCACTACTGGCCAAAAAAACCATAAGAAATGCAGGAAATTCCCCAAATGGACCCCAAAAACACCCCAAATGGCTCTAAAAATGCAGAAAATGGACCTAAAAACCCCCACAAATGGCCCTAAAAATGTACTTAAGTCAAAAATACTCGAAAGAGTCTCCGGAGATTAGGCAGATCCATATTGGAGTTAAAATTAAATGCAAGAGTCTCCCTAGACTTTTATTTAACAATTCTTTACATTATTACATTGCCAGGAAGTCTACAAATATTTTAATAAAAAAAAAAAAAAATTTATATATACAAAGAATACAGTGAAAAGTCTACACAAATTTTCAACTTAGTATAAAAACAGTGAGCAAAATCTATACAGATTCAACTTAGTATAAAAACTGAGCAAAATCTATACAGAAAAGTCTACACAAATTTTCAACTTAATAAAAAAACATTAAAAATGAACTTAGTATAAAAACAATGAGTAAATTCTATACAATAAAAAAACATTAAAAATGAACTTAGTATAAAAACAATGAGTAAATTCTATACAATAAAAAAACATTAAAAATGAACTTAGTATAAAAACAATGAGTAAATTCTATACAGTGAAAAAGTCCACAATAATTTTCAACTTAATATAAAACAAACATTTACAACTTAACAAAAAAATCTGCACAAATTTTCATATTTGCAAAATTTTAAAACACTTTTCAACTTCACAAAATATTTTAAAACAATTCTTTCATGTTAACAATTATTCAAAGATAAAAATGTTTGGTTTTGAAGTGACACAATCTTACAAACAAACTGTTTCAACAATGAGAGAGAGAGAGAGAGAGAGAGAGAGAGAGAGAGAGAGAGAGAGAGAGAGAGAGAGAGAGAGAGAGAGAGAGAGAGAGCAATCAAAATAAACAATCAAATAGTAATAACATACATGAAAACAATACATTTTAAAAACAACACACACACATTAATCTTGTGCCCTCCATACACCCTTGCTAATGTCAATAAAATGGTCTAATGGTACAAAAATTTCAAGGTAAAAATGTGTCCTAGTACTGAAGGGGTTAAAATAGTGAAGACTGTTGCCATTAATCTTCTGACCACCATAGATCCTTGCTATTGTCAATAAAATGGTCTAATAGTACACAAATCTCAATGTAAAAATGTGTCTCAGTACTGAATTCATAGAAGCAATCTGCAGACTAAGATACACTCTTGATACACCCCTGACACCCTGACACACCCTCACCTCACACACACCTCCTAAAAACTTAACATACCCTTTCAAAAACCACAAAAAAGTGATTAACCAGCACAAACACACCCACACAGCACACTCTAAGGGTAAGTTCACACTACAAGCAGAGTGGGCAGAGTGGTTGCTAGCGGCAATAATTTTGACATTGTTTTGGACGTACAGACGCAAAATAATTATTGTGGCACATTTTTTGTGGGTGGGAAGCCAGCAGCCCTCCACGACTCCACCCACGGCCAAGGTGTCCACCAGTGTGAGCCTTTATTGCTGACAACAAAATGACAATCAATGACCACACTGTGCATAGTTCTGGTACAATTTGACTCTTTATATTAATAGTCTGCTGAGAAAAGCTGATTTTGTGATATTCTGGTCCTAGACATGAAACAAAACACACTTTTTTTTTTCTACAGCTGTTCCTTCCCTTGAGGAAAAATGAAAGGAAGAGGAAAGAAAAAGAAAAGAGAGAGAAAAAGAGAGGAGAATGAAGTGATATTCTCGTCCTATACATGAAAGGAAAACACTTTTCTTTTTTCCACACCTGTTCCATCCGTTGAGGAAAAATGAAAGGAAACTGACGAAAAAAAAAAAAAAAAAAAAAAAAAAAAGAGAGAGAGAAAAGAAGAGAGGAAAAGGAAGTGATATTCTGATCCTATATATGAAAGGAAAACACAAACCCTTTTCCTTTTTCCTACAGCTGTTCCATCTCTTGAGGAAAAATGAAAGGAAGAAGAGAAAATATAAAAGAACGAAGGAAGAGAGAGAAAAAGAGAGAAGGAAGTGATATTCTGGTCCTATACATGAAAGGAAAACACTTTTTTCTTAATTTCCTACAGCTGTTCCATCCCTTGAGGAAAAATGAAAGGAAGAAGAGGAAACATAAAAGAAAGAAGGAAGAGAGAGAAAGAGAGAAAAAACACACTGTACAGATCAGTGAGCCCCACACACACACACACACACACACACAATGACTTTACCAACAGAATTTCACGTTCCTTTATATATCGTCAAATTTTTTGTTGTCCTTCCAGGTAAACACTGTGGAATTTGACACTATTTATTTATTTATTATTATTATTTCTTTTTTATCATATTGTTGCCTGCCCGACCTGCTCTGTGGCTAAGTGGACACCCAGAATTCTTGTGTAGGTCACCCTGCTCTGCTTATTGTGTGAACACCTAACCGGACCGCTCTGCTTGTAGTGTGAGCATACCCTTACACACACACACACACACACACAGGAAGAGAGGAGAAGATATATTGAATTGTTGGAAGAGGCAAGAAGAAAAAATAATGAACTGTCTGAAGAGGAAAAGGAAAAGTTTTTTTGGAGAGTTATAGAAGAGAGAGTCAAAAAATGGTATGTGGAAAGAAGGAATACAGAGGAACCCCTAGAGGGACCAGTAGGTGGACCGTAATGTATACTAATATAGATGGAATACTGTCAAGTAGATTAGAATTGCAAGCCTGATATAGTGTGTTTGACGGAGACAAAATTACATGAAAAAACAAAGGTAAATTTGGATAATAAATACAATATATGGAGAAAGGATAGAGAGGGTAAAGGTGGAGGAGGAGTTATGATTATGACGAAGAAGGAGATAAATGTGGATAAGGTTTGGTATGGGAAGAACAATGCAGAAGTGATAAGCATAAGGTTAAAAAGTGATGGAAAAGAATTAGTAATCATGGTGACCTATGTACCTCCTAAAACAAATTCTTGGACATTAAGGGAATACGACAATATGATCAAGGATACTTTACAGAGTTTGCAAAGTGGAAACTGGAAAAAGAAAGGTGATACTAGTAGGAGATTTTAATTGTAAAGAAGTGGATTGGGAAAATCTAGTAAGTGCTGTTGGAGAGGAAGCATGGGGAGAGAGATTCCTTAATCTAATGATGGAAAATATGATGGAACAGAGGGTGAAAGAAAATACTCGATATAGAGGAGATGATGAACCCGCTAGACTGGATTTGGTGTTAACACGAGAAGTGTACCTATGTGGGGATATACAATATAAATGTCCATTGGGGAAGAGTGATCATGTGGTTATGGAGATGCAGATGGCAATAACACAGCGAAGGAGAGATGAGACATACAGGAGTGGTAGATTGAATTATAGTAAGATGAACACACAAAATTTGAACAATTATTTTAGAACATTAGATTGGGAGGAGATGTTACAAATCAGAGAAGTGCAAAAAAAAAAATGAGATTTTTATGAAATATTATAAAGAAGGAGTTATGAAATTTGTATCACAGTATAAACCGAGAGAGGAAGGAAGAAAGGATTGGTTTAATGCAACTTGTGTTAAGGCTAAAGAAATGAGAGATGTGGCTTGGAAAAGATAGAAAAGAACAGGAATATACTAAATAAGGAGAATTATAGAGTGGCGAGAAATGAGTATGTGAGGGTAAGGAGGAGGAAGAAAGAAAATTTGAAAAAGATATTGTAGACAAGAGTAAGGAACATCCAAAATTGTTTTACAGGTTCATAAATGGTAAACTTAAAACGAGAGAGTCCATTGAAAGATTAAAAGGAGAGCAAGGGATAGTAGATGACCCTAGGAATATCGCGGAATTGCTAAATAATAGGTTTCAACAAGTATTTACTAAAGAAACAATGTTTGTAAAGCCTCAAAATGTAGAAGGAAATGTGCACATGGATGACATTAAGATACCTAAAAAGGAATTATATAAAATGTTGGAGGAACTTAAAGATGATAAAGCGATGGGACCAGACGAAGTTTCAGGAAAATTATTGAAGGAATGTAGAGAAGAATTGATTGATCCATTATATGATATCATAAGGTGCTCATTAGAAACTGGGGAAGTACCGGTGGAGTGGAAAAGAGCTGAAGTGGTGCCCATTTATAAGGGAGGCAGTAAGGAAGAGCCTCTTAACTATAGACCTGTGTCTCTAACAAGTGTGGTCAGTAAGATTTGTGAGAGGGTGATAAAGAAATATTGGATACGGTTCTTGGAGGATCATAAGTTATTATCGGATCATCAATTTGGCTTTAGGAAAAGGAGGTCATGTGTAACAAATCTACTGAGCTTTTATTTTGAGAGTGGTTGACAAAATACAAGAGAGAGAGGGATGGATGGACTGTGTATATTTGGATTTGAAAAAAGCTTTTGACAAGGTACCTCACATGAGACTGCTATGGAAATTAAAGATTTATGGAGGACTGAAGGGAAAATTGTTAAAATGGATGGAAAACTATTTGAGATGGAGGAGATGAGAACGGTAATAAGGGATGCAAAGTCGGACTGGTTGGTGGTGGAGAGTGGAGTCCCACAAGGTTCAGTGCTGGCACCTATACTTTTCCTTGTCTATATTAATGAGTAAACAGTTATATTAATTTGTTTGCGGATGATGCGAAATTGTGTAGGTGTGTGAAGAGTGAAAAGATTGTGAAATTTAACAGGCAGATCTAGATAGGATTTGGGAGTGGAGCAAGAGGTGGGAGATGGAATTTAATCTGAACAAAAGTCATGTAATGGAGATGGGGAAGAGTGGAAGACGGCCAAGAGGGTCATATAAGATGGGTGAAGGAGTAGTGTTGAAAAAGGTGGAAAAGGAAAAGGATTTGAGAGTGATAATACAAGACCATGAGCAGTTTGAGGCTCATATTGACAAGATGTTTGGAGAAATATATAATTTGATTATAAAT
>NC_059265.1:1967484-1989984 GCF_017591435.1 Portunus trituberculatus
CTGATGGATGGGCTTCCCCTGATCAATTGCTTGAGGCCATCATGACCATAGTATCTCACCATCATTTCATCAACAGATAAAGTCTTATGGAACACACCATACTGCTGGAATGAAGAATTTAGCATATCAATCAGGGGCCGGACTTTGAAAGCCTTGTCTGTGCAATCTTGTGGGCGACTGTTGTTGTCTTGTACATGTAGGTACGCTTTTATCTTCAAGTACTTGTTCCTGGATAGAGCTTAATTGTTTGACAGTATTTTGAGCCACATCATCAGCATCAGACCAGTAAAGTGGTTCGCTAGGAAGAGTGACGTACCCAGAATAGATCAGGAAGCCAATGAAGGCTTTTGGTTCATGGTCTTCCAAGCTAAACAGGGGATCATTTTTCACTGTGTGTGCATAACGGATTGTTTCTCGCTTTATGAGCGCAAAGATGTCGTCGGTGAAATATCCTCAAAGATGTCAACTGGTGTGTGACCGTCAAGTTGTTGGTGCAGTTTGGCCTTCAGCTTTTCGGTTTGGTTTGACATCTCACCCCACTTGGAGTACCGTGGTATCATGTGCCTGGAAGTAGAAACAGCACTTTAGTAAATATTTAGCATTACATGCATTTCCAAGTTAAAACTCCAACAGTAATGATGAAAAATCAATGAATTAGTGTTTGAGTAATTCTGGCCACAGACAAATACCTGAGTAAACATGACATAAAGAATCTGGTGAATACACGTTAATCATCATCATATTACTTTATTAACACAAAACATGACATAATACTAAACAAATAACTAACGCTAACCTTCTTACTCCACACTGGTGTATCAACACAGTCCAGACGTCGTTTTTTCTTCATTCCTTGGCCAGGTTTGTGTGGTATGAATTTCAATGGCACCAGGGACATCTTTTACCATTGGTATAAGTGTATTATCATCATCAACTTCATCCTCATCACTTAGATCATCATCAGGAGGAATGTTCACCAAGTCTATTATTACTTCTGCATCATGATCAACGTTGAACTCCTCACTACATAACAAGTGTGTAGCTTCTTGCACACTGAGGCATTTCACAGGAGCATTAGACATATTTCGCAGCTGTTGAGCAAAATAACTTTTCAAGCTAGTAAGTATATGCTCTGTAAAGTATTCATTCACAATATCAGAGAATCAGGAGGATGTATACAGTACGTCTACAGGCAACTGTGCTGCTGTGCTGCTGTGAATCTCACACTGGGTGACTGATAACGGTTCCGCCCAGTGGACCATATTTGTCACCTCTAATTGTAGTGAACTTGCAATTCGGTAGATGGTGTGATAGGGCAGATAATTCAACTGACATGTCATGTAGAAAGTGTTGTGCTTGTATAGTGAAAAGGATCAAGAAATATGACATACACTTCATCACCATTTTTTACTGAACATGAACAAAAAATTCACAAAATTCAATCCTAATGACGTGACCACTGGGGAGATTTGAATGTCGTTGCTATAAATAGGTCCTCCCACTTCTGCTTACTGTAAGAACACTTTTCTAAACTCAATTTGCTCAGCATGTTTAAGATACAGGCCATCAAAGACAGATCACCAAACATGATCCACTGGGCGGTAATCGGTTAAGGCTGTTTTAGTGCTTTTAGGGTTGTTTAAAGGATATTTGAGGGTGTATTAGGGTGTTTAAGACTGTTTTGGCTGTTTTAAGGCTATATTAGGGTGTTTTAAGGGTGTTTCAAGGTATTTTAAAATTTTTGCTATTGCAGTGATGAAGTACATGCCCACGCCATCGCTCCATCAGTGCTTCATCTACTCGCTTTGTGTGTTTTTATGGTTCAGTGACAAAGTGACTAACTGTTTTCAGGGACACTGGGTATGGTGGCTTGGGGAGGGACCGTGTGGCCTGAGGGGAGGGTGGTGGCCGGCGGGCAGTGTGTTACTGACCAGTGTGGTGTAATGGTGTTGTCATTGTCACCCTTGAGGATTCTGAGGGTGAGCTGGCTCTATTAGATGAATTACAGGATTCTGAGGACAATGAGAGTCAATCAGAAGGCATTAGTGACTCACATGATCTCAAAGCCCACCAACTATTTGACTGCTAGTGTTCTTATTGATTTAGTGATAATTACTCCTGCAGTGTATCACTTGTGTCACTATGTATCTTGTATTATCACTTCACTTATTCACTTATTCTCTATGTGTCACTGTCAAGCACTTCACTTACTTACCCACTGCTTCAATAACACTCTGAATTTATGGCCTCCACACTGAAACACTAAGGTCTCTCTCTCTCTCTCTCTCTCTCTCTCTCTCTCTCTCTCTCTCTCTCTCTCTCTCTCTCTCTCTCTCTCTCTCTCTCTCTCTCTCTCTCTCTCTCTCTCAATATTAATCCAGTTTTATTTATTTCAGATTGTGTTAAGAATATGGAGAAAGACGGACCAAGGCAAGAAGAAGAGGAGGAGAAGAAGAAGAAGAAAGAAGAAGAAGAAGAAGAAGGAAGAGGTGGAGGAATATGAGAAGAGGAGAGAGAAAAGAAAGAAAAGAAAAGGTAAAATAATAAATATTGTCATTTCATAAAGTTTGCTATTTCAATTCTCTCTCTCTCTCAATCTTCTCTCTCTCTCTCTCTCTCTCTCTCTCTCTCTCTCTCTCTCTCTCTCTCTCTCTCTCTCTCTCTCTCTCTCTCTCTCTCTCTCTCTCTCTCTCTCTCTCTCTCTCTCTCTCTCTCTCTCTCTCTCTCTCTCTCTCTCTCTCTCTCTCTCTCTCTCTCTCTCTCTCTCTCTCTCTCTCTCTCTCTCTTTCTCTCTCTCTCTCTCTCTCTTCTCTCTCTCTCTCTCTCTCTCTCTCTCTCTCTCTCTCTCTCTCTCTCTCTCTCTCTCTCTCTCTCTCTCTCTCTCTCTCTCTCTCTCTCTCTCTCTCTCTCTCTCTCTCTCTCTCTCTCTCTCTCTCTAATATTAATCCAGTTTTATTTATTTCAGATTGTGTTAAGAATATGGAGAAAGACGGACCAAGGCAAGAAGAGGAGGAGGAGGAAGAAGAAGAAGAAGAAGAAGAAGAAGAAGAAGAAGAAGAAGGAATAGTCTCTCTCTCTCTCTCTCTCTCTCTCTCTCTCTCTCTCTCTCTCTCTCTCTCTCTCTCTCTCTCTCTCTCTCTCTCTCTCTCTCTCTCTCTCTCTCTCTCTCTCTCTAATATTAATCCAGTTTTATTTATTTCAGATTGTGTTAAGAATATGGAGAAAGACGGACCAAGGCAAGAAGAGGAGGAGGAGAAGAGGATCAGGAACAGGAACAGGAAGAAGAAGAAGAAGAAGAAGGAAGAGGTGGAGGAATATGAGAAGAGGAGGAGAAGAAGAAAAAGAAAAAGAAAAGGTAAAATAATAAATATTGTCATTTCATAAAGTTTTTGCTATTTCAATTTCTCTCTCTCTCTCTCTCTCTCTCTCTCTCTCTCTCTCTCTCTCTCTCTCTCTCTCTCTCTCTCTCTCTCTCTCTCTCTCTCTCTCTCTCTCTCTCTCTCTCTCTCTCTCTCTCTCTCTCTTTCCTCCTCCTCCTCCTCCTCCTCCTCCTCCTCCTCCTCCTCCTCCTCCTCCTCCTCCTCCTGTGCTAATACTATTACTACTATTACTATCCCAGTGTGACCTGTGTGACCTCTGACCTTTGCCGCAGGACTCCTTGGACTGCGACTTCACTGTGACCCGAGAGGAGGTGGCCACTCAACGCTGAGGTCACACGGCTCCCTTCCTTATGCAGGTCAGTGGTGTGTGTGTGGTGTGGGAGGTGTGGTCAGGTTAGGTAGGTTGGGTTAGCCTGGGTAAGATTTTGAAGCCTATTTTAGGCAGTTTGGCATGTTTGGAGGGTATTTTTAAACAGTTTGGCATGTTTTGAGAGCATTTTGAGACAGTTTGGCATGTTTTGAAAGCATTTTGAGACAGTTTGACATGTTTTGAGGGCATTTTAAGACAGTTTGGAGGCATATTGAGATAGTTTGGTATGTTTTGAGGTATATTAAGAAAATTTTGGAGGTTTTTAGGGAAATTGAAGACAGTTTGGCAGATTTGGAGGGCATATTAAGGTAGTTTGTTATGTTTTGAGGAAATTTGAGACAGTTTAGCTGGTTTTGAGGCCATGGTAAAATAGTTTGGCATGTTTTGAACACATTTTAAGACAGTTTGGCATGTTCTAAGGGCATATTAAGACAGTTTGACATGTTTTCATGACATATTAAGAGAGTTTGGCAGATTTTAACTGCAATTTAAGAAAGTTTGACAGGTTTTGATGGCATTTAAGACAATTTGGCAGGTTCTGATGACATTTTAAGACCCACTGCTTCAATAACACTCTGAATTTATGGCCTCACACACTAAAACACTAAGGTCTCTCTCTCTCTCTCTCTCTCTCTCTCTCTCTCTCTCTCTCTCTCTCTCTCTCTCTCTCTCTCTCTCTCTCTCATGTTTTGAGGACATTTTAACCCTTGGCTTACGGTGGATGAATTTATTTTCCGTTCCCTACTCACGGGTAATTTTGAAATATCAGAAATATCAGTTGGTTTCAGTCACTATATGATCCAGTAATTCATTATCGAGCAATGCCAAGAAATAATGACACAGCCGCGCCAATCTTCAAATGTCAAGCGGGAAAAATCATGATTACCGATACGATCGCCGTCTCTCTGGACGGAACAATATCATCATTCATGTACGATCACCGTAAGCCAAGAAGGGTTAAGATAGTTTGTCAGGTTTTGAGGACATTTTAACACAATTTGACATCTCCTCCTCCTCCTCCTCCTCCTCCTCCTCCTCCTCCTCCTCCTCTTGTGCTAATACAATTACTATTATTACTATCCCAGTGTGACCTGACCTGTGTGACCTCTGACCTTTGCCACAGGATTCCTGGAATGTGACTTCACTGTGACCCGAGAGGAGGTACCTCGGCCACTCAACGCTGAGGTCACACGGCTCTCTTCCTTATGCAGGTCAGTGGTGTGGTGTGAGGTGTGGGGAGGTGTGGTTAGGTTACATTAGGTTAGGTTGGGCGGTTAAGGTTTTGAGGGAATTTTGAGGCAGTTTGTCATGTTTTGAGGGTATATTTAAACAGTTTGGCATATTTTAAGGGCATTTTAGATAGTTTGGCATGTGTTGAGGGTATTTTGAGACAGTTTGATGTGTTTGGTGGGCAGTTTAAGACAGTTTAGTATATTTTGAGACAGTTTGGCATGTTTGAGGATATTTTAAAACAGTTTGACATGTTTTATGGCCATATTGAGATAGTTTGGCATGTTTTAAGGGCATTTTGAGAGTTTGACATTTTTAGGGCATTTTAATACATTTTGGCAGGTTTTGAGAGCAATTTAAAACAGTTTGGCTGGTTTTCAGGGTATATTAAGACAATTTGAGAGGTTTTGAAGTGAATTGAAGACAGTTTGGCAGGTTTTCAGGGCATATTAAGACAGTTTGGTATGTTTTGAGGGCAATTTTAGACAGTTTGGCAGGTTTTGAGGCCAATTTAAGATAGTTTGACATGTTTTGATGGCATTTTAAGACAGTTTGGCAGGTTTTGAGGGCATATTAAGGCAGTTTGGCAGATTTTGAGTGCAATTATATATATATATATATATATATATATATATATATATATATATATATATATATATATATATATATATATATAGTTAGGCATTTTGCATTATTGTAAATAACAGCATATTCTTATTTGATTTATAATTAACAGTGGTAGTGGTAGCCTTTTCCAAGATATCATACTGGAATAGGTGGAAGCTTGAATTATATATGTATATTGATTTTAATGCAAGTTTAATTTTTGAGTTACTTGTGTTAACCTAAGGATGTAAAATTTCCATAACTAAGAAAGTAACAATTCTGTTTTGTAATCATGTGCATTGTGTATAATTTGTTGCATATTAATTATTTAAGATCATAGCAATACACTAGAAATTTAGAATAAACTAAAAATTTTCTATTTAATTGAAAAGATTAGGTGAAAGCTCATTTTTCTGAATTGGTCTACTAATGTGTAAGTACATCTTTAATTTGAGACAGATTTGGCATGTTATGAAGCCATTTAAGGCAGTTTGTCATGTTTTGAGGACATTTTAAGACAGTTTGGTATGTTTTGAGGGCATTTTAAGATAGTTTGCCAGGTTTTGAGGAAATTATAAGACAGTTTGATATGTTTTGATAGGATTTTAAGACAGTTTTGCATGTTTTGAGGTCAGTTAAAAAAGTTTGACATGTTTTAACGGCATTTGAGTTGCGTTCAGTTCAGTTTACAAAATAGTGAAGGTGACTCAATATAAACAGTGCACCTCTCATTACAGGAAAGTCAAGACACACTGCTGCTGGAACACTGCACCACCAAGCCAAGACAAGACAAGCGACAACACAACACAAGCCTTCTACAACACCTACAGCCATCAGCAACACCCAGAGTACAAGACAACACCTGGAGCCATGAAGAATAGTTAGGATAGATTAGCAGTTTGGCATTTTTAATTATAAGGACATTTTAAGACCATTTGACATGTTTTTATGGTATTTTAAGACCATTTGGCATGTTTGTATGGTATTTTAAGACCATTTGGCATGTTTTATGGTATGTTAAGACCATTTGGCATGTTTTATGGTATGTTAAGACCATTTGGCATGTTTTATGGTATTTTAAGACCATTTGGCATGTTTTATGGTATTTTAAGACCATTTGGCATGTTTTATGGTATTTTAAGACCATTTGACATGTTTTTATGGTATTTTAAGACCATTTGACATGTTTTTATGGTATTTTAAGACCATTTGGCATGTTTTATTAAGACCATTTGGCATGTTTTATGGTATTTTAAGACCATTTGGCATGTTTTTATGGTATTTTAAGACCATTTGGCATGTTTTTATGGTATTTTAAGACCATTTGGCATGTTTTGAGGGCATTTGAAGAAAGTTTGGCTATGGTAATACCCTTTTTTGACATTAACCCTTCAGTACCATGACACATTTCCATATTCCTTGTGGTGACTATTTGGTGATTTTGTACAGCTTCACAAACTCATGTGGGGATGAAAATTGTGAAGACTGTGGCCATTAATTTTGTGACCTTCATAGACCTTCAATAATGTCAATAAAATGGTCTAATGGTGCACAAATCTCAAGGTAAAATGTGTCCCAGTACTGAAGGGGTTAAGAAGGGTGTATGGAGGTGACAAGATTAATGGGCACAGTCTTCACTATTTCAATCCCCCACATGAGTTTGTGAAGCAAGTGTTGGATTCTCTGGACAAAGATGCAGTGTGCTTGTTAAGAGATTGACTCAGCACTCACTCACTCCTTCACTTACTGAACTCAGAGGAATGAAGAATGTGCATTGTTGCTGCTTGTGTGTCAGACAAAGGCCTGTATTCACAAACACTTTGGTGTCTCAACAACACGCCTTCCAAGGCCACAGAGATCACTGGCAGGGTTTTCATGAGTGTTTCTCCACTTAATATTGTAGAAATGTCACTCTGCCTCAGGAACCATAAAATACCCTTATTCTCTCACCACCACTGTTTTCCAAGGCCACACAGATGACTGGCAGGGTTTTCAAGACTTTCTCTCCACTTAATAATACAGAAATCTTGTCATTCTGCCTTTACAACTCTCTCTCTCTCTCTCTCTCTCTCTCTCTCTCTCTCTCTCTCTCTCTCTCTCTCTCTCTCTCTCTCTCTCTCTCTCTCTCTCTCTCTCTCTCTCTCTCTCTCTCTCTCTCTCTCTCTCTCTCTCTCTCTCATGGCAATGAAAAGATGTAATGGTACACAAATCTCAAGGTAAAAATGTGTCCCAGTACTGAAGGGGTTAAATAGTGAAGACTGGCTATTAATCTTGTCACCTCCATAGACCCTTGCTAATGTCAATAAAATGGTCTAATGGTACACAAATCTCAAGGTAAAAAATGTGTCCCAGTACTGAAGGGGTAAAAATAGTGAAGATTATGGCCATTAATCTTCTGCCTTCCATAGATCTTTCCAAGTGTCAATAAAATGGTCTAATGGTACGCAGATCTCAAGGTAGAAATATGTCCCAGTACTGAAGGGGTTAAAATAGTGAAGACTTGCCATTATTCTTCTGCCCTCTATAGACCTTTCCTGATGTCAATAAAATGTCTAATTGTACACAAATTTCAAGGTAAAAATGTGTGTCAATGTTGAAGGGGGTTAAAATAGTGAAGAATGTGGCCATTAGTCTTCTGACGTCTATAGATCTTTCCTACTGTCAATAAAATGGTCTAATGGTACACAAAATCTCAAGATGTCCTAGTATTAAAGGGGTTAAAATAATGAAGAATGTGGCTGTTAATCTTCTGACCTCTGTAGACCTTTCCTAATGTCAATAAAATGGTCTAATGGTACAGAAATGTCAAGGTAAAATGTGTCCCAGTACTGAAGGGGTTAAAATAGTGAAGACTGTGACCATTAACCTTCTGATGTCTATAAACTTTTCCTAATATCAATAAAATGGTTTAATGGTACACAGATCTCAGGGTAAAATGTGTCCCAGTACTGAAGGGTTGAAATAGTGAAGACTGTGGCCATTAATCTTGTGATCTCCATACACCTCTCCATTTTATTGATATTAGCAAGGGTCTATGGTGGTCAAAGGATTAATGGCCACAGCCTTCACTATTTTAATCAATTCAGTACTGGGACACATTTTACCTTGAGATTTGTGTACCATTAGACCATTTTAATTTAATGACATTAGCAAGGGTGTATGGAGGGCACAAGATTATGTGTGTGTGTTGTTTTAAAATGTTGTTTTCATGTATATTATTACTATTTGATTGTTTACTTTGATTGCTCTCTCTCTCTCTCTCTCTCTCTCTCTCTCTCTCTCTCTCTCTCTCTCTCTCTCTCTCTCTCTCTCTCTCTCTCTCTCTCTTGAGATAGTTTCTCTACATTTGGCAGGTTTTGAGAGCAATTTAAAACAGTTTGGCTGGTTTTCAGGGTATATTAAGACAATTTGAGAGGTTTTGAAGTGAATTGAAGACAGTTTGGCAGGTTTTCAGGGCATATTAAGACAGTTTGGTATGTTTTGAGACAATTTTAGACAGTGGCAGGTTTTGAGGCTAATTTAAGATAGTTTGACATGTTTTGATGGAATTTTAAGACAGTTTGGCAGGTTTTGAGGGCATATTAAGGCAGTTTGGCAGATTTTGAGTGCAATTTATATATATATATATATATATATATATATATATATATATATATATATATATATATATATATATATATATAGGCATTTTGCATTATTGTAAATAACAGCATATTCTTATTTGATTTATAATTAACAGTGGTAGTGGTAGCCTTTTCCAAGATATCATCTGGAATAGGTGGAAGCTTGAATTATATATGTATATTGATTTTAATGCAAGTTTAATTTTTAGTTACTTGTGTTAACCTAAGGATGTAAAATTTCCATAACTAAGAAAGTAACAATTCTGTTTTGTAATCATGTGCATTGTGTATAATTTGTTGCATATTAATTATTTAAGATCATAGCAATACACTAGAAATTTAGAATAAACTAAAATTTTCTATTTAATTGAAAAGATTAGGTGAAAGCTCATTTTCTGAATTGGTCTACTAATGTGTAAGTACATCTCAGATTTGGCATGTTATAATTTGAGACAGATCAGTTTTTTGCATGTTTTGAGTACTGAAGTTAAGAAGGGTGTATGGAGGTGACAAGATTAATGGGCACAGTCTTCACTATTTCAATACATGAGTTTGTGAAGCAAGTGTTGGATTCTCTGGACAAAGATGCAGTGTGCTTGTTAAGAGATTGACTCAGCACTCACTCACTCCTTCTTACTGAACTCAGAGGAATGAAGAATGTGCATTGTTGCTGCTTGTGTGTCAGACAAAGGCTTGTATTCACAAACACTTTGGTGTCTCAACAACACGCCTTCCAAGGCCACAAAGATCACTGGCAGGGTTTTCATGAGTGTTTCTCCACTTAATATTGTAGAAATGTCACTCTGCCTCAGGAACCATAAAAATACCCTTATTCTCTCACCACCACTGTTTTACAAGGCCACACAGATGACTGGCAGCATTTTCAAGACTGTTTCTCCAGTTAATAATATAGAAATCTTGTCATTCTGCCTTTAGAACTCTCTCTCTCTCTCTCTCTCTCTCTCTCTCTCTCTCTCTCTCTCTCTCTCTCTCTCTCTCTCTCTCTCTCTCTCTCTCTCTCTCTCTCTCTCTCTCTCTCTCTCTCTCTCTCTCTCTCTTTTCTTATTGGCAATGAAATGGTCTAATGGTACACAAATCTCAAGGTAAAAATGTGTCCCAGTACTGGAAGGGTTAAATAGTGAAGACTGTGGCCATTAATCTTGTCACCTCCATAGACCCTTGCTAATGTCAATAAAATGGTCTAATGGTACACAAATCTCAAGGTAAAAAATGTGTCCCAGTACTGAAGGGGTAAAAATAGTGAAGATTATGGCCATTAATCTTCTGCCTTCCATAGATCTTTCCAAGTGTCAATAAAATGGTCTAATGGTACGCAGATCTCAAGGTAGAAATATGTCCCAGTACTGAAGGGGTTAAAATAGTGAAGACTTGCCATTATTCTTCTGCCCTCTATAGACCTTTCCTGATGTCAATAAAATGTCTAATTGTACACAAATTTCAAGGTAAAATGTGTGTCAATGTTGAAGGGGGTTAAAATAGTGAAGAATGTGGCCATTAGTCTTCTGACGTCTATAGATCTTTCCTACTGTCAATAAAATGGTCTAATGGTACACAAAATCTCAAGATGTCCTAGTATTAAAGGGGTTAAAATAATGAAGAATGTGGCCGTTAATCTTCTGACCTCTGTAGACCTTTCCTAATGTCAATAAAATGGTCTAATGGTACAGAAATGTCAAGGTAAAAATGTGTCCCAGTACTGAAGGGTTAAAATAGTGAAGACTGTGACCATTAACCTTCTGATGTCTATAAACTTTTCCTAATATCAATAAAATGGTTTAATGGTACACAGATCTCAGGGTAAAAATGTGTCCCAGTACTGAAGGGGTTGAAATAGTGAAGACTGTGAGCATTAATCTTGTGATCTCCATACACCTCTCCATTTTATTGATATTAGCAAGGGTCTATGGTGGTCAAAGGATTAATGGCCACAGCCTTCACTATTTTAATCAATTCAGTACTAGGACACATTTTTACCCTGAGATTTGTGTACCATTAGACCATTTTAATGACATTAGCAAGGGTGTATGGAGGGCACAAGATTAATGTGTGTGTGGTTTTAAAAATGTTGTTTTCATGTATATTATTACTATTTGATTGTTTACTTTGCTCTTCTCTCTCTCTCTCTCTCTCTCTCTCTCTCTCTCTCTCTCTCTCTCTCTCTCTCTCTCTCTCTCTCTCTCTCTCTCTCTTTCTTTCTCTCTCTTTCTTTCTTTCTTTCTTTCTTTCTTTCTCTTCTTTTCTTTCTTTTCTCTCTTTCTCTCTCTCTCTCTCTCTCTCTCTCTCTCTCTCTCTCTCTCTCTCTCTCTCTCTCTCTCTCTCTCTCTCTCTCTCTCTCTCTCTCTCTCTCTCTCTCTCTCTCTCTCTCTCTCTCTCTCTCTCTCTCTCTTCTCTCTCTCTCTCTCTCTCTCTCTCTCTCTCTCTCTCTTTCTCTCTTCTCTTCTTTTCTTTCTCTCTCTCTCTCTCTCTCTCTCTCTCTCTCTCTCTCTCTCTCTCTCTCTCTCTCTCTCTCTCTCTCTCTCTCTCTCTTTCTCTTTCCATTTTTATCTTTGAGTATTTGTTAACTTTTAAAATTGTTTAAAAATAATTTATGAAGTTGAAATTTCTTAAAATTTTGCAAAGTTGAAAATTAGCGCAGATCTTTTATGTTAAGTTGTATTTTCATGTTAATATTTATTGTATATTAAGTTGAAAGTTATTGTAGACTAATTCTTTTATATATGTAGACTTTAATTCTTTTATATATGATTCAATGTAAACAGTGCACCTCTCATTACAGGAAAGTCAAGTCCCTGAATGCTGCCAAGGAGAGACACTGCTGCTGGAACACTGCACCACCAAGCCAAGACAAGACAAGCCACAACACAACACAAGCCTTCTACAACACATACAGCCATCAGCAACACCCAGAGTACAAGACAACACCTGGAGCCATGAAGAATAGTTAGGATAGATTAGCAGTTTGGCATTTTTATTTTTAAGGACATTTTAAGACCATTTGACATGTTTTTATGGTATTTTAAGACCATTTGACATGTTTTTATGGTATTTTAAGACCATTTGACATGTTTTATGTATGTTAAGACCATTTGGCATGTTTTATGGTATGTTAAGACCATTTGGCATGTTTTATGGTATGATAAGACCATTTGGCATGTTTTATGGTATTTTAAGACCATTTGGCATGTTTTATGGTATTTTAAGACCATTTGGCATGTTTTGAGAGCATTTGAAGAAAGTTTGGCTATGGTAATACCCTTTTATTGACATTAACCCCTTCAGTACCATGACACATTTCCATATTCCTTGTGGTGACTATTTGGTGATTTTGTACAGCTTCACAAACTCGTGGGGGTGAAAATTGTGAAGACTGTGGCCATTAATTTTGTGACCTTCATAGACCTTCGATAATGTCAATAAAATGGTCTAATGGTGCACAAATCTCAAGGTAAAAATGTGTCCCAGTACTGAAGGGGTTAAGAAGGGTGTATGGAGGTGACAAGATTAATGGGCACAGTCTCACTATTTCAATCCCCACATGAGTTTGTGAAGCAAGTGTTGGATTCTCTGGACAAAGATGCAGTGTGCTTGTTAAGAGATTCACTCAGCACTCACTCACTCCTTCACTTACTGAACACAGAGGGAATGAAGAATGTGCATTGTTGCTGCTTGTGTGTCAGACAAAGGCCTGTATTCACAAACACTTTGGTGTCTCAACAACACGCCTTCCAAGGCCACAGAGATCACTGGCAGAGTTTTCATGAGTGTTTCTCCACTTAATATTGTAGAAATGTCACTCTGCCTCAGGAACCATAAAAATACCCTTATTCTCTCACCACCACTGTTTTCCAAGGCCACACAGATGACTGGCAGCATTTTCAAGACTGTTTCTCCACTTAATAATACAGAAATCTTGTCATTCTGCCTTTACAACTGTAAAAACATTCTTCAAAACTCTTTATTCTCTCACTATGACAATTTTCCAAGGCCACAGAGATGACTGGCAGGGTTTTCAAGACTGTTTCTCCACTTAATAATACAGAAATCTTGTCATTCTGCCTTTACTCTCTCTCTCTCTCTCTCTCTCTCTCTCTCTCTCTCTCTCTCTCTCTCTCTCTCTCTCTCTCTCTCTCTCTCTCTCTCTCTCTCTCTCTCTCTCTCTCTCTCTCTCTCTCTCTCTCTCTCTCTCTCTCTCTCTCTCTCTCTCAATGATGGATTTTTCTTAATGGCAATGAAAAGATCTAATGGTACACAAATCTCAAGGTAAAAAATGTGTCCCAGTACTGAAGGGGTTAAATAGTGAAGACTGTGGCCATTAATCTTCTGCCTTCTATAGATCTTTCCAAGTGTCAATAAAATGGTCTAATGGTACGCAGATCTCAAGGTAGAAATGTGTCCCAGTACTGAAGGGGTTGAAATAGTGAAGACTGTTGCCATTATTCTTCTGCCTCTATAGACCTTTCCTGATGTCAATAAAATGTCTAATTGTACACAAATTTCAAGGTAAAATGTGTGTCAATGTTGAAGGGGGTTAAAATAGTGAAGAATGTGGCCATTAGTCTTCTGACGTCTATAGATCTTTCCTACTGTCAATAAAATGGTCTAATGGTACACAAAATCTCAAGATGTCCTAGTATTAAAGGGGTTAAAATAATGAAGAATGTGGCAGTTAATCTTCTGATCTCTGTAGACCTTTCCTAATGTCAATAAAATGGTCTAATGGTACAGAAATGTCAAGGTAAAATGTGTCCCAGTACTGAAGGGGTTAAAATAGTGAAGACTGTGACCATTAACCTTCTGATGTCTATAAACTTTTCCTAATATCAATAAAATGGTTTAATGGTACACAGATCTCAGGGTAAAATGTGTCCCAGTACTGAAGGGGTTGAAATAGTGAAGACTGTGGCCATTAATCTTGTGATCTCCATACACCTCTCCATTTTATTGATATTAGCAAGGGTCTATGGTGGTCAAAGGATTAATGGCCACAGCCTTCACTATTTTAATCAATTCAGTACTGGGACACATTTTTACCTTGAGATTTTGTACCATTAGACCATTTTAATGACATTGGCAAGGGTGTATGGAGGGCACAAGATTAATGTGTGTTGTTTTAAAATGTTGTTTTCATGTATATTATTACTATTTGATTGTTTACTTTGATTGCTCTCTCTCTCTCTCTCTCTCTCTCTCTCTCTCTCTCTCTCTCTCTCTCTCTCTCTCTCTCTCTCTCTCTCTCTCTCTCTCTCTCTCTCTCTCTCTCTCTCTCTCTCTCTCTCTCTCTCTCTCTCTCTCTAATGGCAATGAAAAGATCTAATGGTACACAAATCTCAAGGTAAAATGTGTCCCAGTACTGAAGGGGTTAAATAGTGAAGACTGTGGCTATTAATCTTGTCACCTCCATAGACCCTTGCTAATGTCAATAAAATGGTCTAATGGTACACAAATCTCAAGGTAAAAATGTGTCCCAGTACTGAAGGGGTAAAATAGTGAAGATTATGGCCATTAATCTTCTGCCTTCAATAGATCTTTCCAAGTGTCAATAAAATGGTCTAATGGTACACAGATCTCAAGGTAGAAATATGTCCCAGTACTGAAGGGGTTAAAATAGTGAAGACTTGCCATTATTCTTCTGCCCTCTATAGACCTTTCCTGATGTCAATAAAATGTCTAATTGTACACAAATTTCAAGGTAAAAATGTGTCTCAATGTTGAAGGGGTTAAAATAGTGAAGAATGTGGCCATTAGTCTTCTGACGTCTATAGATCTTTCCTACTGTCAATAAAATGGTCTAATGGTACACAAAATCTCAAGATGTCCCAGTATTAAAGGGGTTAAAATAATGAAGAATGTGGACGTTAATCTTCTGACCTCTGTAGACCTTTCCTAATGTCAATAAAATGGTCTAATGGTACAGAAATGTCAAGGTAAAATGTGTCCCAGTACTGAAGGGGTTAAAATAGTGAAGACTGTGACCATTAACCTTCTGATGTCTATAAACTTTTCCTAATATCAATAAAATGGTTTAATGGTACACAGATCTCAGGGTAAAATGTGTCCCAGTACTGAAGGGGTTGAAATAGTGAAGACTGTGGCCATTAATCTTGTGATCTCCATACACCTCTCCATTTTATTGATATTAGCAAGGGTCTATGGTGGTCAAAGGATTAATGGCCACAGCCTTCACTATTTTAATCAATTCAGTACTGGGACTTCACTATTTTACCTTGACATTTTTACCATTAGACCATTTTATTGATATTAGCAAGGGTCTATGGTGGTCAAAGGATTAATGGCCACAGCCTTCACTATTTTAATCAATTCAGTACTGGGACACATTTTACCTGAGATTTGTGTACCATTAGACCATTTTAATGACATTAGCAAGGGTGTATGGTGGCACAAGATTAATGTGTGTGTTGTTTTAAAATGTTGTTTTCATGTATATTATTACTATTTGATTGTTTACTTTGATTGCTCTCTCTCTCTCTCTCTCTCTCTCTCTCTCTCTCTCTCTCTCTCTCTTCTCTCTCTCTCTCTCTCTCTCTCTCTCTCTCTCTCTCTCTCTCTCTCTCTCTCTCTCTCTCTCTCTCTCTCTCTCTCTCTCTCTCTCTCTCTCTCTCTCTCTCTCTCTCTCTCTCTCTCTCTCTCTCTCTCTCTCTCTCTCTCTCTCTCTCTCTCTCTCTCTCTCTCTCTCTCTCTCTCTCTCTCTCTCTCTCTCTCTCTCTCTCTCTCTCTCTCTCTCTCTCTCTCTCTCTCTCTCTCTCTCTCTCTCTCTCTCTCTCTCTCTCTCTCTCTCTCTCTCTCTCTCTCTCTCTCTCTCTCTCTCTCTCTCTCTCTCTCTCTCTCTCTCTCTCTCTCTCTCTCTCTCTCTCTCTCTCTCTCTCTCTCTCTCTCTCTCTCTCTCTCTCTCTCTTTGAATATTTGTTAACTTCTTTGAATATTTGTTAACTTGAAAAGTTGTTTAAAAATAATTTGTGAAGTTGAAATTTCTTAAAATTTTGCAAAGTTGAAAATTCATGTTAATATTTATTGTATATTATAAATTGGTGTTAATATTTATTGTATATTAAGTTGAAATTTATTGTAGACTTAAATTCTTTTATATAATATATATTATTAAGTTGAAAATCATTGTAGACTATTTTTTTTTATACTGTTAAGTTGAAAATTTGTCTATTTATTGTCTAGACTTTTTCACCATAGGATTTTGCTCACTTTTTATACTCAGTTTTTATTTTTAAGTTGAAAATTTGTGTAGACTTTCTCTGTATTCTTTGTATATATATTGTTTTATTCAGTTGAAAATATTTGTGGGTTTTTTTTTGCAGGCAATGTGTAATAATGTCAAAAATTGAATAAAAGTGTAGGGAGACTCTTGTATTTAATTTTAGCTCCAATATGCATCCACCTTATCTCCGGAGACTCTTTAGAGTATTTTCGACTTAGTACGATTTTTAGGGCCCGTTTTTCGGCCATTTTTTCTAGATTTTTACCATGGTAGTACGATTTTTAGGGCCCGTTTTTCGGCCATTTTTTCTAGATTTTTACCATGGTAGTGTTTTTTCGGCCAGTAGTGCTGTATTTTTGAAGATTTTTTAGCCAGATGGTATTTTGGGACCATTTTTACATTAAGTTATTGATGTCATGTAACTTTTTCGCTTTAGTTTCATTTTCTAACAACCCCTTTTTGTATTGCTTATGATAATAAATAGAAAGAAAGCTTCAAATCTAGCGTGTTTTATTTCTGGGGTGTGATCGTTTAGAGCGAGTGTAGGTGGTGGTCAATGGAGGCAATATTGGTGTGTCAGACGGATCCAAGCCAGCTTGAGGCGACTAATCACTGAAACCACCCACAACCCACAAATATTCCCAGGAAAGGAAATTTAACAAAACCCACAAATATTCCCAGGAAAGGAAATTTACCGAAACAAAAAGATTTCTTTACACATTATTATTCGGTAGTGACAACATATCCAAGTACAGTGACACCACCATAATGAGGTGGTAGTGGCAGCAAGCGTTGAATAGGAGGATGTCTGCTATGCGAAGCTGAATCTCTGGACTGCGGTGGTGGAGTTAGTGGTGGTGGTGTAGCAGGTGTTTGCCAGGCCGCTGCGAGGCGAAGTCCCTCAGTGCCAGTAGCTGCGACGGCGACACGTGCATTAGCGGGACGGCAGTGAAGGCCCAATGCGAGGCAGTGCCCCTCCGAGTAGCGGTAGCAGCGGCGGCGGCAACGGTCAATGTAGGCGCAGTGCGAAGCCAGAGTGTCCTTCCCTTGATGGTGCAGGACGCACGGGATCGCTGCAGTCACGGCTTCGGATCACCAACTCCTGTAATGGAGAAAAATGAACTGATTATCTCCATATGTACCACGCCACACTGTCCTACAATACACACTTCACTGCCTCAGTCAGTCTCTCACGCGCCCTCCTCGATCGTTATTCCACTTACACTCCAGTTACACCCTTCTCCCTCGTTCTCCTCCCAGCGTCTCCCGTGTGACGTAGCATCCTGGCCCTTCATCCTGACACTCCCATCCCTTCATTCTCACATCTCCCACGCCAGTCTCAGTAAACCACACCACGTCAAACCCCCTCAAACTTCCCCCACACCCGATCCTCACCCACACAACCAATCTTGCCACACATTCATCTACCTGGTTAGTGGAATCTTCCGTGTCTGCCGTCATCTGTAGGTTCTCGTCTCCAATCCTCCGCCTCACCACACCTGCCTCGCCTCTATCACCCACTCATCCAGCCATCTCCCTCAACGGCGGCAGCGGCGGTGGCGGTGGCGGTCGTTAAGAGTAGACCGTGTGCGCGATGCAATCTTACGGCGGTGGCGGAGGCTTCTAGAAGTGTTGGTAGTGAGCGTTGTCCGTCAAAGTGCAAGGTAGACGAGGCTCATTACCGCTGTGGAGTCAGGCCTTTGGATCGTCAACGCCTGTAATGGACAAGAATAAGCATGAACAAAGCAGTACCTTGTTTACTTGTTCACTAATTATCCCTACAGCTAACAAGCAAGATTACCCTAAGCAAACTCCTTCACTGCCTCAATCAGCCTTTCACTCTTCATTCTACGTATTCTTACCACCACCACCACCAATACCATCACAAAAACATGAACAGCAGTATCTTTTTCACTAATTACCTCTAAATGACCAACACCACACATTCCCTTCACGTCTTCACTTCCATCCATAATGTGCCCTAACTCACTCGCAATTTATTCCCCCCTGTCTGTCTGTCCTAAAACTCAACCACTGCCTCAGCCAGCCTTTCACTCTTCTCTACTCAGTTACACGTCTTCACAGTGCCCTAACCCAGCCAAACACTCGCACCACACCATCCATCCCTTCTGTCTTCTATTTTATCACACTGCATTCAGTTAGTTCCCACTCCGCCTCCTCTTGCCACGAGCCATTCACGCTCACTTCATTCCTCCCAGCCATTCTCAACCCTCCCCACACACAAACCCACGAAGACCCACGTAGATCAAGCTTCCCGTTGCTGTTCCTGCCGCTGCTGAACGTCACGCCCACGACAAGACACAGACGGACACTGGGCTGCGTACACTCGAGGGGTCGGTGGTGGCGTGGTGGCTGGAGAGATGTAGCGAGCGTGGTGTCTGGATTAATACTGTTCCAGCTACTGCTGACGTTGCTTCGTTCTTATCTCACCCCCTCCCCCAACCTGCCAATAAGGAAAGAGCAACTTGAGGGCAAACGAGCATATGAAACGCTGCCAGTGAACCTAACCACTGGTCCACCACCTGGATATAAACTAGTCACGCTCTTTAACTCCTTCCAAACCAACCATTACACACACTCAATTGCATTAATTTGTTTCATCAAGCATTCTCACCTTCCGTGTAGTACTTACAATTATACACGATTTTTTTTTATCATTATGTTGTAACAGTTTGAAGCTTCCTTCGTAATAAATGATTATGATAAGATGATAATAATAATATTCTCTCTCTCTCTCTCTCTCTCTCTCTCTCTCTCTCTCTCTCTCTCTCTCTCTCTCTCTCTCTCTCTCTCTCTAAGTGAACCCTGGCTGTAAATCAACGAATAAAGAAAAAAAAACGTATCATTAACGAAAAATTGATTATGAGAGATAATACTCTCTCTCTCTCTCTCTCTCTCTCTAAGCCTGCAAATCAACGAATCAATATTAAAAAAAATGGAGAGTAAAAACGTATCATGAACGGATCACTTTTCTAAGGAAGCTTGAGTTGAATTGAGTTGTAAAGACGGAAATGTAATAAGTTGGAAGAATGACAGACGGAGGGAGGTAGAGAAGGAATTAGGAGGCTAACTAGTGGTGGCTCACACGAGTGAATGGATAGCTAACCCTTTCAGTACCGTGACACATTACGATATCCCTGCTCTACGCTTACTACTGGGTGATTTTATACAGCTCCACAAACTTACGTGGGGATTAAGATAGTGAAGACTGTGGCCATTAACGAGAGTGGTGATGGAGCTGGTGCGATTGTTAGCCAGTCAGGCAGTTAGGCAGAAGAGAGGAGGCATTAAGCTACCTCTCTTAATGAACCCCTTCAGTACTGGGACACATTTTTACCTTGAGATTTGTGCACGGTTAGACCATTTTGTTGACATTACCAAGGGTCTTTGGAGGTCACCAAGTTAATGACCTGCAGGGCTGGAGCTGGTGACCTATGCTTCTTTGAATTATTACACCGCCGATAATGGTGATTGTAGTGATGATGATAATATAATGATGATGATGATGATGGTGATAATATAGTAGTAGTAGTAGTAGTAAAATAATAATATTAAATAAATAAATAAATAGATAAATAAAATAATAATGATAGTAGTAGTAGTAGTAGTAGTAGTAGTAGTAGTAGTAGTAGTAGTACGATAAATGATAATAATAAATAAATAAATAAATAAACAAACAAATAAAATAATAATGATAGTAGTAGTAGTAGTAGTAGTAGTACAATAAATAATAATAATAATAATAATAATAATGATAATGAAAACAATAATAATAACACTAACAACCACTCACAACAACAATCACTAATGCCACAACAATCAGGCGATGAGAGTAAAGGTGAGGACAGTCAGTTAGAAAAGAAAGATAGGTAAGAGGAACAGCCAGCCTACCTAAGACAATATATGTATGTGAAGGTTACCTATACTGCTGACTTGGAGGGAGTTACCAGCAGGGGGGGAGAGGAAAACTGGCGGAGAATACTGAAGACGCCTCATTTCATAGGGAGTGTTTATATTGTTTTAATGTGATGATGTGTGAAGATTCCCAGTTTAGATTAGTAGAAGTAAATGACAGAGCCAGGATGTTCAGTCTATAGAAGTGAGGAACAGTTGAGTGTCATTGAAGAAGACGAGATAACTGGTGGTAAGGTCGTGTGTGTGTGTGTGTGTGTGTGAATGAGTGTGTGTGAATGAGTGTGCGTACGTGAGTGCGTGCGTGATGAGCAGCGTGCGTCCAGCGAGCGCCTACATTATACTAAGCCTTATCGTCCACCACCACCACCACCACCACCACCTCACCTCACCACCACCACCACCACCACCACCACCTCACAACCACCACCACTACCACCACCACCACCACCTTACCACCACCACCACAAGAGTCGTCAACAGTCGGGGCACCTTCACAAATTTTAAACACAAACTTTTTCCTTAAAACGTGCAAAGGACGAGTGAAGAAGCGAGTGAATTGTGTTTTGTGCGTGTATGGACGAGTTCCTGTGCGTGTCATCACGTAACTCACGCCTCGGAAAGTAGTAGTAGTAGTAGTAGTAGTAGTAGTAGTAGTAGTAGTAGTAGTAGTAGTAGTAGTAGTAGTAGTAGTAGTAGTAGTAGTAGTAGTAGTAGTAGTAGTAGCAGCAGCAGTAGTAAAAGATTGTTGGTCCTCTTGGGTGCGACGTTGCCACTGCTATATCAGTACCTTCTTTAAAGAAAACGGAGTGATGATCGTTCTCTACTTCACTAAAAGAAGTCAGAAGAGACCCAAATACCTATGCAGCTTTATAGTACATTAAATGCAATAAAGATTCTGGTTATATACATGAAAATGAGACCAGTAATTTACATGTTTGTGAAATAAGTGCACATACGAGTAGAAACAGTAATATATTGAGTGGTTCCTTGCTTGAGTCAAAGGTAAGAGTGTTGCCCGATTTGCTTTCTCTTGCAAGAAATATCTATTAAGGCGGAATATGAATGCCTTGGTCTGGCTGCGCAAGACAGTGTATGACGGGGAAGCGTCAGGGGGTCCTTCCATGCTAATGACCAGAGAAGTGAAGCGACACGTGCGTGGCGACCTGACTCACCCCCCAACCTCCACGGGAAATTCCACCTGGGTCGTGAGTGGCAACGTCGCCTGACCTGATATGACACATCACCGTCCATGTATATGAACTAGATTAATTTATTTTCGTATATGACAATTATCTTTATCATCTACCACTTAATTAAGGTTTCTGAATGTTCTGAGAACGTTTTTTTAAAAATGCTATGATTACAGGACAGTGAGTAGCTTGTTTTTATTGGAGATTTGGCATAGTCTCACGGCAGACATGGCCAACGCCCTATGGGTAGGTACGGATGGGTATTAGTAGTAGTAGTAGTAGTAGTAGTAGTAGTAGTAGTAGTAGTAGTAGTAGTAGTAGTAGTAGTAGAAAGATTTTTTAGTAGTAGTAGTAGTAGTAGTAGAAAGATTGTTTTTAGTAGTAGTAGTAGTAGTAGTAGTAGTAGAAATATTGTTTTTTGTAGTAGTAGTAGTAGTAGTAGTAGTAGTAGTAGTAGTAGTAGTAGTAGTAGCAGTAGTAGTAGTAGCAGCAGTAGTAGTAGTAGCAGCAGCAGCAGTAGCAGCAGCAGCAGCAGCAGCAGCAGCAGCAGCAGCAGCAGCAGCAGCAGCAGAAGATTGTTTTTTTAGCAGCAGCAGCAGCAGCAGCAGCATTGTAGCAGCAGCAGCAGCAGCAGCAGCAGCAGCAGTAGCAGTGCAGCAGCAGCAGCAGCAGCAGCAGCAGCAGCAGCAGCAGCAGCAGCAGCAGCAGCAGCAGCAGCAGCAGCAGTAGCAGCAGCAGCAGCAGCAGCAGCAGCAGCAGCAGCAGCAGCAGCAGCAGCAGCAGCAGCAGTAGCAGCAGCAGCAGCAGCAGCAGCAGCAGCAGCAGATTGCAGCAGCAGCAGCAGCAGCAGCAGCAGCAGCAGCAGCAGCAGCAGCAGCAGCAGCAGCAGCAGCAGTAGCAGAAGCAGCAGCAGCAG
>NC_059265.1:1994984-2009311 GCF_017591435.1 Portunus trituberculatus
CTTTTCTTTTGTCTTACAATATAAACGTATGATGATGATATTTTGCATTATTTTACCTGAACCATATATTTTACTTACATTTTACTTACAAAATTTTTAGTACAGTCAGCTAAATAATAGCATAAACCCTATACACCAACATCTGTGCTGATAACGTTATATATATATATATATATATATATATATATATATATATATATATATATATATATATATATATATATATATATATATATATATATATTATAATACACATCCTTTAGACCAGCAAGTTAAAACCACACCCTTTACACCAGCAAGCTAAAAACATCCCCTTTAGACCAGCCGTATGCTGGTCCCCCCCGATTCGGGGGAAATATGCCATACTATACGCCATACGGTCGCCAACGGAACGCGGCCCTGGTCTCAGGCCTATCCGAAGATCGGAAACAATGAGCTCTGAGCTCGTTCCGTAGGGTAACGTCTGGCTGTCTCGTCAGAGACTGCAGCAGATCAAACAGTGAATTACACACACACACACACACACACACACACACACACACAGACAGACAGACGGACGGACAGACAGACAGACGGACGGAGAGACAGACGGACGGACGGAGAGAGACAGACACACACACACACACACACACACACACACACACACACACCCGGTAGCTCAGTGGTTAGAGCGCTGGCTTCACAAGCCAGATGACCGGGGTTCGATTCCCCGGCCTGGTGGAGATATTTGGGTGTGTCTCCTTTCACGTGTAGCAGTCAGAGACTGCAGCAGATCAAACAGTGAAACACACACACACACACAACCTTACCACCAGTTATCTCGTCGTCTTCAATGACACTCAACTGTTCCCTCACTTCTATAGACTGAACATCCTGGCTCTGTCATTTACTCTGTCATTTACTAATCTAAACTGGGAATCTTCACACATCATCACATTAAAACAATATAAACACTCCCTATGAAATGAGGCGTCTTCAGTATTCTCCGCCAGTTTTCCTCTCCCCCCCTGCTGGTAACTCCCTCCAAGTCAGCAGTATAGGTAACCTTCACATACATATATTGTCTTAGATAGGCTGGCTGTTCCTCTTACCTATCTTTCTTTTCTAACTGACTGTCCTCACCTTTACTCTCATCGCCTGATTGTTGTGGCATTAGTGATTGTTGTTGTGAGTGGTTGTTAGTGTTATTATTATTGTTATTATTATTATTATTGTTATTATTTATTGTACTACTACTACTACTACTACTACTACTACTACTACTACTACTATCATTATTATTTTATTTGTTTGTTTATTTATTTATTTATTTATTATATCATTTATCATTTATACTACTACTACTACTACTACTACTACTATCATTATTATTTTATTTATCTATTTATTTATTTATTTAATATTATTTTACTACTACTACTACTACTACTACTACTACTACTACTACTATATTATCACCATCATCATCATCATTATCATCATCATCATCATATCATTATCATCATCACTACAATCACCATTATCGGCGGTGTAATAATTCAAAGAAGCATAGGTCACCAGCTCCAGCCCTGCAGGTCATTAACTTGGTGACCTCCAAAGACCCTTGGTAATGTCAACAAAATGGTCTAACCGTGCACAAATCTCAATTAATGCAATTGAGTGTGTGTAATGGTTGGTTTGGAAGGAGTTAAAGAGCGTGGCTAGTTTATATCCAGGTGGTGGACCAGTGGTTAGGTTCACTGGCAGCGTTTCATATGCTCGGTTGCCCTCAAGTTGCTCTTTCCTTATTGGCAGGTTGGGGGGTGAGACAAGAACGAAGCAACGTCAGCAGTAGCTGGAACAGTATTAATCCAGACACCACGCTCGCTACATCTCTCCAGCCACCACGCCACCACCGACCCCTCGAGTGTACGCAGCCCTGTGTCGTCTGTGTCTTGTCGTGGGCGTGACGTTCAGCAGCGGCAGGAACAGTAACGGGAACCTTGATCTGCGTGGGTTTTCGTGCGGCGGGGTGACGTGCCGCTGCTGTGAGATTATCGGACCACACCACACCACAGCACAGCACAGAGAAGAGGTTAGTGGTTTTTATGTAAATGAACAGTGTAGGTATGAGGTGTTAGTGTTGTGTGCGCGTTGACACTGCAGTGGTGATAGGAAATTGTTAGTCAGTAACTTGAAGGTTGTTAGGAATGTTGACTGATAAAGGATAACTGGGTATGTGTAGGATGTGCACTGCGTCTATTGGAAGGTTAATTGTACGATGTCTGTCTGTGTGTCAATGTAGGATGTATCAGGAACCATCGCTACGTGAGTGTTAAATTTACTTGTAGTTGTCAATAAGGGCAGATGGTCGTTCATTCACTAGTGTGGTTAGAGTAACGTGGGTTCAGAATAGATTTGTGTAATGGCTGTAACAAGTGTAGTGTTTTCGTGGTCATTGTAGTTGTGTAGGAAGGAAGAATTACGCTCAACCTCTCCAGTACTGTGACGCATTTTCACCTTGAGATGTGTACGATTAAATCATTCTATTGATGTTACAAAGCGTGTATGGATGTCACAAGGTTTCTCAAGTTGTATAAAATCACCAAATAGTAAGAGAAGGAATATGAAAACGCGTCTTGGTGCTGAAGGGATTAAACGGGTCGCGTTACTATAGAACTCTTAAGTAAGTTGTATTTGAGGCTAAAATGTTTCAGGTTAGTCATTGTGGTTCCCTCGTTATAGAATAGGTACCAGAATCGGCGAAAAGAATGAGTGGACAGGATTTCCTAACGTAACGAGGCTGGTGTTTCAAGGTACGTGCATTAGAAGCGAGATGTGGTAGCATAACGATAAGTTTGGGGATATAACCATGAAATTAGTTCTTGAAGTGGTAGGCTGGCGTAAATGGTTCGAGGTTCACGAGTGACGGTGGGAGGGTTTGTGTGTGGGGAGGGTGGGAGGGTTTGTGTGTGGGGAGGGTTGAGAATGGCTGGGAGGAATGAAGTGAGCGTGAATGGCTCGTGGCAAGAGGAGGCAGAGTGGGAACTAACTGAATGCAGTGTGATAAAATAGGAGACAGAAGGGATGGATGGTGTGGTGCGAGTGTTTGGCTGGGTTAGGTCACTGAAGACGTGTAACGGAGTAGACGAGTGAAAGGCTGGCTGAGGCAGTGGATGAGTTTTAGGACAGACAGAGGGGGGAATAAAGTGTTTAGAGTGAGTTTGGGCACATTATGGATGGAAGTGAAGACGTGAAGGGAATGTGTGGTGTTGGTCATTTAGAGATAATTAGTGAAAAAGATACTGCTGTTCATGTTTTTGTGATGGTATTGGTGGTGGTGGTGGTAAGAATACGTAGAATGAAGAGTGAAAGGCTGATTGAGGCAGTGAAGGAGTTTGCTTAGGGCTATCTTGCTTGTTAGCTGTAGGGATAATTAGTGAACAAGTAAACAAGGTACTGCTTTGTTCATGCTTATTTTTGTCCATTACAGGCGTTGACGATCCAAAGGCCTGACTCCACAGCGGTAATGAGCCTCGTCTACCTTGCACTTTGACGGACAACGCTCACTACCAACACTTCTAGAAGCCTCCGCCACCGCCGTAAGATTGCATCGCGCACACGGTCTACTCTTAACGACCGCCACCGCCACCGCCGCTGCCGCCGTTGAGGGAGATGGCTGGATGAGTGGGTGATAGAGGCGAGGCAGGTGTGGTGAGGCGGAGGATTGGAGACGAGAACCTACAGATGACGGCAGACACGGAAGATTCCACTAACCAGGTAGATGAATGTGTGGCAAGATTGGTTGTGTGGGTGAGGATCGGGTGTGGGGGAAGTTTGAGGGGGTTTGACGTGGTGTGGTTTACTGAGACTGGCGTGGGAGATGTGAGAATGAAGGGATGGGAGTGTCAGGACGGTGAAGGCCAGGATACTACGTAACACGGGAGACGCTGGGAGGAGAACGAGGGAGAAGGGTGTAACTGGAGTGTAAGTGGAATAACGATCGAGGAGGGCGAGTGAGAGGCTGACTGAGGCAGTGAAGTGTGTATTGTATGTAGGACAGTGTGGCGTGGTACATATGGAGATAATCAGTTAATTTTTCTCCATTACAGGAGTTGGTGATCCGAAGCCATGACTGCAGCGATCCCGTGCGTCCTGCACCATCAAGGGAAAAGGACTCTCTGGCTTCGCACTGCGCCTACATTGACCGTTGCCGCTGCTACCGCTACTCGGAGGGGCACTGCCTCGCATTGGGCCTTCACTGCCGTCCCGCTAATACACGTGTCGCCGTCGCAGCTACTGGCACTGAGGGACTTCGCCTCGCAGCGGCCTGGCAAACACCTGCTACACCACCACCACCACTAACTCCACCACCGCAGTCCAGAGATTCAGCTTCGCATAGCAGACATCCTCCTATTCAACGCTTGCTGCCACTACCACCTCATTATGGTGGTGTCACTGTACTTGGATCTGTTGTCACTACTGAATAATAATGTGTAAAGAAATCTTTTTGTTTCGGTAAATTTCCTTTCCTGGGAATATTTGTGGGTTGTGGGTGGTTTCAGTGAGTAGTCGCCTCAAGCTGGCTTGGATCCGTCTGACACACCAATATTGCCTCCATTGACCACCCACCTACACTCGCTCTAAACGATCACCCCAGAAATAAAACGCGCTAGATTTGAAGCTTTTTCTATTTATTATCATAAGCAATACAAAAAGTGGTTGTTAGGAAATGAAACTAAAGCGAAAAAGTTACATGACATTGATCAATCAATACTTTATGTAAAAATG
This sequence comes from Portunus trituberculatus, assembly GCF_017591435.1. Classification (NCBI taxonomy): domain Eukaryota; kingdom Metazoa; phylum Arthropoda; class Malacostraca; order Decapoda; family Portunidae; genus Portunus; species Portunus trituberculatus. The sequence goes on from NC_059265.1 coordinate 1,999,755, forward strand.
GTCCCAAAATACCTACCTACCATCTGGCTGAAAAATCTTCAAACGGTCTACATAAAATACAGCAGCACTACTGGCCAAAAAAACACTAAAAATGGTAAAAATCTAGAAAAAATGGCAAAAAAAGCCCAAAAACGGGCCCTAAAAAACGTACTAAGTCGAAAATACTCTAAAGAGTCTCCGGAGATAAGGTGGATGCATATTGGAGCTAAAATTAAATACAAGAGTCTCCCTACACTTTTATTCAATTTTTGACATTATTACACATTGCCTGCAAAAAAACCCACAAATATTTTCAACTGAATAAAACAATATATATACAAAGAATACAAAGAAAGTCTACACAAATTTTCAACTTAAAAATAAAAAGTGAGCAAAATCCTATGGTGAAAAAGTCTAGACAATAAATAGACAAATTTTCAACTTAACAGTATAAAAAAAAGTCTACAATGATTTTCAACTTAATAATAAATAATATATAAAAATTTAAGTCTACAATAATTTTCAACTTAATATACAATAAATATTAACATCAATATTAACATCAATTTATAATATACAATAAATATTAACATGAATTTTCAACTTTGCAAAATTTTAAGAAATTTCAACTTCACAAATTATTTTTAAACAACTTTTCAAGTTAACAAATAAAGATAAAAGAGAGAGAGAGAGAGAGAGAGAGAGAGAGAGAGAGAGAGAGAGAGAGAGAGAGAGAGAGAGAGAGAGAGAGAGAGAGAGAGAGAGAGAGAGAGAGAGAGAGAGAGAGAGAGAGAGAGAGAGAGAGAGAGAGAGAGAGAGAGAGAGAGAGAGAGAGAGAGAGAGAGAGAGAGAGAGAGAGAGAGAGAGAGAGAGAGAGAGAGAGAGAGAGAGAGAGAGAGAGAGAGAGAGAGAGAGAGAGAGAGAGAGAGAGAGAGAGAGAGAGAGAGAGAGAGAGAGAGAGAGAGAGAGAGAGAGAGAGAGAGAGAGAGAGAGAGAGAGAGAGAGAGAGAGAGAGAGAGAGAGAGAGAGAGAGAGAGAGAGAGAGAGAGAGAGAGAGAGAGAGAGAGAGAGAGAGAGAGAGAGAGAGAGAGAGAGAGAGAGAGAGAGAGAGAGAGAGAGAGAGAGAGAGAGAGAGAGAGAGAGAGAGAGAGAGAGAGAGAGAGAGAGAGCAATCAAAGTAAACAATCAAATAGTAATAATATACATGAAAACAACATTTTTAAAACAACACACACACATTAATCTTGTGCCCTCCATACACCCTTGCTAATGTCATTAAAATGGTCTAATGGTACACAAATCTCAAGGTAAAAATGTGTCCCAGTACTGAATTGATTAAAATAGTGAAGGCTGTGGCCATTAATCCTTTGACCACCATAGACCCTTGCTAATATCAATAAAATGGTCTAATGGTACACAAATCTCAAGGTAAAAATGTGTCCCAGTACTGAATTGATTAAAATAGTGAAGGCTGTGGCCATTAATCCTTTGACCACCATAGACCCTTGCTAATATCAATAAAATGGAGAGGTGTATGGAGATCACAAGATTAATGGCACAGTCTTCACTATTTCAACCCTTCAGTACTGGGACACATTTTACCCTGAGATCTGTGTACCATTAAACCATTTTATTGATATTAGGAAAAGTTTATAGACATCAGAAGGTTAATGGTCACAGTCTTCACTATTTTAACCCCTTCAGTACTGGGACACATTTTACCTTGACATTTCTGTACCATTAGACCATTTTATTGACATTAGGAAAGGTCTACAGAGATCAGAAGATTAACTGCCACATTCTTCATTATTTTAACCCCTTTAATACTGGGACATCTTGAGATTTTGTGTACCATTAGACCATTTTATTGACAGTAGGAAAGATCTATAGACGTCAGAAGACTAATGGCCACATTCTTCACTATTTTAACCCCTTCAACATTGAGACACATTTTACCTTGAAATTTGTGTACAATTAGACATTTTATTGACATCAGGAAAGGTCTATAGAGGGCAGAAGAATAATGGCAAGTCTTCACTATTTTAACCCCTTCAGTACTGGGACATATTTCTACCTTGAGATCTGCGTACCATTAGACCATTTTATTGACACTTGGAAAGATCTATGGAAGGCAGAAGATTAATGGCCATAATCTTCACTATTTTTACCCCTTCAGTACTGGGACACATTTTTTACCTTGAGATTTGTGTACCATTAGACCATTTTATTGACATTAGCAAGGGTCTATGGAGGTGACAAGATTAATAGCCACAGTCTTCACTATTTAACCCCTTCAGTACTGGGACACATTTTTACCTTGAGATTTGTGTACCATTAGATCTTTTCATTGCCATTAAGAAAGATCCAGAGAGAGAGAGAGAGAGAGAGAGAGAGAGAGAGAGAGAGAGAGAGAGAGAGAGAGAGAGAGAGAGAGAGAGAGAGAGAGAGAGAGAGAGAGAGAGAGAGAGAGAGAGAGAGAGAGAGAGAGAGAGAGAGAGAGAGAGAGAGAGAGAGAGAGAGAGAGAGAGAGAGAGAGAGAGAGAGAGAGAGAGAGAGAGAGAGAGAGAGAGAGAGAGAGAGAGAGAGAGAGAGAGAGAGAGAGAGAGAGAGAGAGAGAGTAAAGGCAGAATGACAAGATTTCTGTATTATTAAGTGGAGAAAAAGTCTTGAAAACCCTGCCAGTCATCTGTGTGGAAACCTTGGAAAACAGTGGTGGTGAGAGAATGGTGGTGAGAGAATAAGGGTATTTTATGGTTCCTGAGGCAGAGTGACATTTCTACAATATTAAGTGGAGAAACACTCATGAAAACCCTGCCAGTGATCTCTGTGGCCTTGGAAGGCGTGTTGTTGAGCAGCTAAGTGTTTGTGAATACAAGCCTTTGTCTGACACACAAGAAGCAACAATGCACATTCTTCATTCCCTCTGTGTTCAGTAAGTGAAGGAGTGAGTGAGTGCTGAGTGAATCTCTTAACAAGCACACTGCATCTTTGTCCAGAGAATCCAACACTTGCTTCACAAACTCATGTGGGGGATTGAAATAGTGAAGACTGTGCCCATTAATCTTGTCACCTCCATACACCCTTCTTAACCCCTTCAGTACTGGGACACATTTTTACCTTGAGATTTGTGCACCATTAGACCATTTTATTGACATTATCGAAGGTCTATGAAGGTCACAAGATTAATGGCCACAGTCTTCACAATTTTCACCCCCACGAGTTTGTGAAGCTGTACAAAATCACCAAATAGTCACCACAAGGAATATGGAAATGTGTCATGGTACTGAAGGGGTTAATGTCAATAAAAGGGTATTACCATAGCCAAACTTTCTTCAAATGCTCTCAAAAACATGCCAAATGGTCTTAAAATACCATAAAAACAAAAACATGCCAAATGGTCTTAAAATACCATAAAACATGCCAAATGGTCTTAAAATACCATAAAACATGCCAAATGGTCTTATCATACCATAAAAACATGCCAAATGGTCTTAACATACCATAAAAACATGCCAAATGGTCTTAACATACATAAAAACATGTCAAATGGTCTTAAAATACCATAAAAACATGTCAAATGGTCTTAAAATACCATAAAAACATGTCAAATGGTCTTAAAATACCATAAAAACATGTCAAATGGTCTTAAAATACCATAAAAACATGTCAAATGGTCTTAAAATGTCCTTAAAAATAAAAATGCCAAACTGCTAATCTATCCTAACTATTCTTCATGGCTCCAGGTGTTGTCTTGTACTCTGGGTGTTGCTGATGGCTGTAGGTGTTGTAGAAGGCTTGTGTTGTGTTGTCGCTTGTCTTGTCTTGGCTTGGTGGTGCAGTGTTCCAGCAGCAGTGTCTCTCCTTGGCAGCATTCAGGACTTGACTTTCCTGTAATGAGAGGTGCACTGTTTACATTGAATCATATATAAAAGAATTAAAGTCTACATATATAAAAGAATTAGTCTACAATAATTTTCAACTTAATATACAATAAATATTAACATGAAAATACAACTTAACATAAAAGATCTGCGCTAATTTTCAACTTTGCAAAATTTTAAGAAATTTCAACTTCATAAATTATTTTTAAACAATTTTAAAAGTTAACAAATACTCAAAGATAAAAATGGAAAGAGAGAGAGAGAGAGAGAGAGAGAGAGAGAGAGAGAGAGAGAGAGAGAGAGAGAGAGAGAGAGAGAGAAGAAAGAGAGAGAGAGAGAGAGAGAGAGAGAGAGAGAGAGAGAGAGAGAGAGAGAGAGAGAGAGAGAGAGAGAGAGAGAGAGAGAGAGAGAGAGAGAGAGAGAGAGAGAGAGAGAGAGAGAGAGAGAGAGAGAGAGAGAGAGAGAGAGAGAGAGAGAGAGAGAGAGAGAGAGAGAGAGAGAGAGAGAGAGAGAGAGAGAGAGAGAGAGAGAGAGAGAGAGAGAGAGAGAGAGAGAGAGAGAGAGAGAGAGAGAGAGAGAGAGAGAGAAAGAGAGAGAGAGAGAGAGAGAGAGAGAGAGAGAGAGAGAGAGAGAGAGAGAGAGAGAGAGAGAGAGAGAGAGAGAGAGAGAGAGAGAGAGAGAGAGAGAGAGAGAGAGAGAGAGAGAGAGAGAGCAATCAAAGTAAACAATCAAATAGTAATAATATACATGAAAACAACATTTTTAAAACACACACACATTAATCTTGTGCCCTCCATACACCCTTGCTAATGTCATTAAAATGGTCTAATGGTACACAAATCTCAAGGTAAAAATGTGTCCTAGTACTGAATTGATTAAAATAGTGAAGGCTGTGGCCATTAATCCTTTGACCACCATAGACCCTTGCTAATATCAATAAAATGGTCTAATGGTACACAAATCTCAAGGTAAAAATGTGTCCCAGTACTGAATTGATTAAAATAGTGAAGGCTGTGGCCATTAATCCTTTGACCACCATAGACCCTTGCTAATATCAATAAAATGGAGAGGTGTATGGAGATCACAAGATTAATGCTCACAGTCTTCACTATTTCAACCCCTTCAGTACTGGGACACATTTTTACCCTGAGATCTGTGTACCATTAAACCATTTTATTGATATTAGGAAAAGTTTATAGACATCAGAAGGTTAATGGTCACAGTCTTCACTATTTTAACCCCTTCAGTACTGGGACACATTTTACCTTGACATTTCTGTACCATTAGACCATTTTATTGACATTAGGAAAGGTCTACAGAGGTCAGAAGATTAACGGCCACATTCTTCATTATTTTAACCCCTTTAATACTGGGACATCTTGAGATTTTGTGTACCATTAGACCATTTTATTGACAGTAGGAAAGATCTATAGACGTCAGAAGACTAATGGCCACATTCTTCACTATTTTAACCCCCTTCAACATTGACACATTTTACCTTGAAATTTGTGTACAATTAGACATTTTATTGACATCAGGAAAGGTCTATAGAGAATAATGGCAGAAGAATAATGGCAAGTCTTCACTATTTTAACCCCTTCAGTACTGGGACACATTTCTACCTTGAGATCTGTGTACCATTAGACCATTTTATTGACACTAGGAAAGATCTATTGAAGGCAGAAGATTAATGGCCATAATCTTCACTATTTAACCCCTTCAGTACTGGGACACATTTTTACCTTGAGAGATTAGACCTTTTACCATTAAGAAAGATCCATAAGAGAGAGAGAGAGAGAGAGAGAGAGAGAGAGAGAGAGAGAGAGAGAGAGAGAGAGAGAGAGAGAGAGAGAGAGAGAGAGAGAAGAGAGAATGACAAGATTTCTGTATTATTAACCGGAGAAACAGTCTTGAAAACCCTGCCAGTCATCTCTGTGGCCTTGGAAAATTGTTATAGAGAGAGAATAAAGAGTTTTGAAGAATGACAGTTCTAAAGGCAGAATGACAAGATTTCTGTATTATTAAGTGGAGAACAGTCTTGAAAACCCTGCCAGTCATCTGTGTGGCCTTGGAAAACAGTGGTGGTGAGAGAATAAGGGTATTTTTATGGTTCCTGAGGCAGAGTGACATTTCTACAATATTAAGTGGAGAAACACTCATGAAAACCCTGCCAGTGATCTCTGTGGCCTTGGAAGGCGTGTTGTTGAGACACCAAAGTGTTTGTGAATACAGGCCTTTGTCTGACACACAAGCAGCAACAATGCACATTCTTCATTCCTCTGAGTTCAGTAAGTGAAGGAGTGAGTGAGTGCTGAGTGAATCTCTTAACAAGCACACTGCATCTTTGTCCAGAGAATCCAACACTTGCTTCACAAACTCATGTGGGGGATTGAAATAGTGAAGACTGTGCCCATTAATCTTGTCACCTCCATACACCCTTCTTAACCCCTTCAGTACTGGGACACATTTTTACCTTGAGATTTGTGCACCATTAGACCATTTTATTGACATTATTGAAGGTCTATGAAGGTCACAAAATTAATGGCCACAGTCTTCACAATTTTCATCCCCACATGAGTTTGTGAAGCTGTACAAAATCACCAAATAGTCACCACAAGGAATATGGAAATGTGTCATGGTACTGAAGGGTTAATGTCAAAAAGGTATTACCATAGCCAAACTTTCTTCAAATGCCCTCAAAACATGCCAAATGGTCTTAAAATACCATAAAACATGCCAAATGGTCTTAAAATACCATAAAAACATGCCAAATGGTCTTAAAATACCATAAAAACATGCCAAATGGTCTTAAAATACCATAAAAACATGCCAAATGGTCTTAAAATACCATAAAACATGTCAAATGGTCTTAAAATACCATAAAAACATGTCAAATGGTCTTAAAACATAAAACATACCAAATAGTCTTAAAATACCATAAAACATGCCAAATGGTCTTAAAATACCATAAAACATGCCAAATGGTCTTAACATACCATAAAACATGCCAAATGGTCTTAACATACCATAAAACATGCCAAATGGTCTTAAAATACCATAAAACATGCCAAATGGTCTTAAAATACCATAAAACATGCCAAATGGTCTTAACCCTATTTCGTGTTTTCTCATCGATATCGGTACGTTTCACGCTTGCACCTATAAGCCATTAAAAATGTTTTCCTTCCCGAAGGAGTAAAAATGTTCTTTGCTTTTGTCCCTGTAACTAAAATATTTAAGGTATATCTCAATAGATGGCGTTCGCGTCAACTCCACGGATGTTTAACATCAGTACATGATGGTGACGTAATGGACGTGCTGCGCATCCTTCACAAATATGCTCAACCCTCAACCTCAGGTAAGGTTTATTGTTACCAAAAAATTACATAGATTTGCTAGTGCAGAAGAGTTATTCAGTGGGTGTATAGGCGCTTTAGTGATTATAGTCCAGAAATGACCTATCAAATATTAAACGTTACGATATCGGTGACTTGTGTACAGAAATGTTGACTGATTTTCAAAGTTTCAATAGAGTGACATATCTGACTTGTGTATAAGACATATTACTATTGATGCGTGCCGATAGAGATTATATGTTGCAATAAGATTCCAGACTACTATTGTTCACACTACTATAATTTTAGTAAAATACATGCCGTTGTTCTAATTACGTTTCTGTTTCTTCCAGGCATAAATCCTACAAATTTCTACGGGACAGTCTTCCACCGCGCCCTAGGTACATGGATTATACCTTGAGATGAGCTCTGACTCAGATATTCAGATATTGAGGATGTGGAAGACAGTTGAGAGTATCTATCACCCAAGAGATGAATGCAGTTCAGGCAGATTTGATGCTTGACTTTCAAGGTAAAAATCTTTCTCTTTTCTCTCTCTCAGTGAGCGCATATCCAACATGTATATCTAATTTTCATCATGTTGATCTCTAACATGTAAATGTTTTCTTATGTTGCAGATGAAAAGGCATCTTGCTGGCCGATCAAGAAGAAGAACTACTTCTTTTGACCCCGTTGCATTACCTTCAGATGCCTGAGCTAATGGGACAACACAAGAAACACTTGCTCATGTTGCCTATGAAACAGAATAAAGACACTAGTGATCTTGACTGTGACACTCTTCAAATAATATCAGTGTTCATGGACATGGTAATTCTTCAGACGTAAGTCAACACCTTCAGACTCATGTTTTCTGAAGTGGAAAGGGATGAGGAGGTGAAGATTACAGAAAGAAACACAAAATTAATTGGAAACAATGTGATCCTAATGAGAATAATGAAAAAATATTCCAGAGAGTTTTGATCACAGAAAATGCCTTGAACCAATAGAATATTTTAGACAGACAGAGAATTACTGACACAATATGTAATGAGACAATAGATATGCCTTTAATGTGAAACAAACCACTTTTTAACAGTACAAGAGCTAGATATTTCTAGGCATTTGTATTACATGAGATCGTCAAAATGACCAGCCATCGTAGATACTGGACTTCTGATGCACACCTTCTGTAATAGACTACATGTCCTGTGCCAGGTAAAGAATCAAGTCATATTATCAGATAATTCACAGTGTCCTGCAAAAGGAAGAGAATATGACAAACTGTACAAAGTTAAGCCACTTTTGAACCCCTTCAAGTACAATATGACCTTGGATAAAATTTCAGAACAAAGATACCATATAAAGGAACAAGAGGTCCAAGATATTACATCAAAGGAAAACAATTTTCAAAGTATGGACTCTTTTACCATTATTGTACACAATTTGAAGTATTGTTGACAAAGGTCGATGGACATTTGAAATACATTAATATTGTGTGCAAATTAGCATCAATCATTAACAAGAACTATAGACTTTACATGGATAATGTTCTCAACAATTTTGTATTTTGAGATGTATAAAGGGGAATACTATGCAAACTGTCACCAATGGCTTTCTATTGAAATGATACCTGACAAAGATTTGAAAGCAAAAGGAAATCTTTTGAGAATATGAGGAAAATAGAAACTTGTCCAGAGAGTGTAATTGTTTAATGACAGCAACCTGTACCACATGTCTACCATGGGATCTGTACCATTCAAATATACCTCGTTGGGAAAATCATATACAACAGAAAAGTCTCTAAACTGCCCTGTCTCATCAACACTATAATGAAAACATGGGGGGAGAGATAAAATATGTCATTATTTTACAGAATGTTTTCAGATCTAAAAATGGACAGAATTTCTTTATGCAGACCTTAGCATTTGTAATGCCAGTCATACAGAAACATCCAGGTTTGGATGAGTGCAAAATATATGAGCCACATGATTTCAAATTGGTATTTCTTCATGTCTGAGGATGCAAGACAAACCTTTATCAGGAAAACAAGATGGCCATCAAGTGATCAGTGTGAAAGGCTTAAAAAGAAACAAAAGGCCACAACACAAAACCAATACCAAAAGCCATGAGAAAGACAGATTGGACATTTAATCTGTTCCTAAAAAAATGAAAACATCTTGCAGATCATCTCTGTAACATGGTGCCAAAGTGCCAAATACCTTTGCACACCAGTGAGAAGAGATGTTCCTTGAATTTCATGGTGTTCAATATGATCTGAAAGATCTGACACAGTGAAAGGCACATTTCTTTAGTTTGCTTCCATGTATTTTGCCATTTATCTATTTTTAGTGACAGTGATTGA
>NC_059265.1:2009811-2027075 GCF_017591435.1 Portunus trituberculatus
GGGATGTTTATCTTGCTGGTCTAAAGGGATGTTTATCTTGCTGGTCTAAAGGGATGTTTATCTTGCTGGTCTAAAGGGATGTTTATCTTGCTGGTCTAAAGGGTATGTTTATCTTGCTGGTCTAAAGGGATGTTTATCTTGCTGGTCTAAAGGGATGTTTATCTTGCTGGTCTAAAGGGTATGTTTATCTTGCTGGTCTAAAGGGTATGTTTAGCTTGCTGGTCTAAAGGGTATGTTTATAAAGGGATGTTTATCTTGCTGGTCTAAAGGGATGTTTATTGCTTGCTGGTCTAAAGGGTATGTTTATCTTGCTGGTCTAAAGGGTATTTATTATGCTGGTCTAAAGGGATGTTTATCTTGCTGGTCTAAAGGGATGTTTTCTTGCTGGTCTAGCTTGCTGGTGTAAAGGGTGTGGTTTTAACTTGCTGGTCTAAAGGATGTGTATTATAATATATATATATTTATATATATATATATATATATATATATATATATATATATATATATATATATATATATATATATATATATATATATATATATGTGTGTGTGTGTGTGTGTGTGTGTGTGTGTGTGTGTGTGTGTGTGTGTTATCAGCACAGGTGTTGGTGTATAGGGTTTATGCTATTATTTAGCTGACTACTAAAAATTTTGAAATTAATAAAAAAATCTAAGTAAAATATATGGTTCAGGTAAAATAATGCAAAATATCATCATCATACGTTTATATTGCTAAGACAAAAGATCTTCGATAAAAGACAAAAGAAAAGATCTTCGATAAAAACAGAAATGATAGAACATTTCTGGGAAAAGAGATGAGCAGAGCGGCGCGGCGATGGCCTAGTTGTGCTGACGTCACATATGATCCCTCAGGCCTGTATACCAAGGCCGTGGTGGAGATATTTGGGTGTCTCCTTTCACGTGTAGCCCCTGTTCACCTAGCAGTGAGTAGGTACGGGATGTAAATCGAGGAGTTGTGACCTTGTCCCAGTGTGTAGTGTGTGCCTGGTCTCAGGCCTATCCCAAGATCGGAAATAATGAGCTCTGAGCTCGTTCCGTAGGGTTACGTCTGGCTGTCTCGTCAGAAACTGCAGCAGATCAAACCGTGAAACACACACGAAAACACACACACGTGCGTACGTATACACACGCACGCACGTAGACATATGTACACACACACACACACACACACACACACACACACACACACACACACACACACACACACACACACACACACACACACACACACACACACCCGGTAGCTCAGTGGTTAGAGCGCTGGCTTCACAAGCCAGATGACCGGGGTACGATTCCCCGGCCGGGTGGAGATATTTGGGTGTGTCTCCTTTCACGTGTAGCCCCTGTTCACCTAGCAGTGAGTAGGTACGGGATGTAAATCGAGGAGTTGTGACCTTGTTGTCCCGGTGTGTGGTGTGTGCCTGGTCTCAGACCTATCCTATGATCGGAAATAATGAGCTCTGAGCTCGTTCCGTAGGGTAACGTCTGGCTGTCTCGTCAGTGACTGCACCAGATCAAACAGTGAACAGTGAATTACACAAGCACACACACACACACACACACACACACACACACACACACACACACACACACACATTGGGCAAGCCTCTTAACCCCTTCGCGCCGGATGTTAAAAAAGCCCGCCTGTATGATATACAGGTGGTAGTGCCGCACGCCCTAGCGCGGGAAACTCATGCAAGCTCGTCATACTTGTCATCTTTGTGTATTATGCTGCTATTTTTTAGTTACTATATCGCCTTCGAAGAGGAAAGTGGACGCTTCTCTCTTCGAGAGAGAGAGAGAGAGAGAGAGAGAGAGAGAGAGAGAGAGAGAGAGAGAGAGAGAGACATTTGCTAATATTTTAGACACAAGCGGGACGCATGTAGCTTATTTTTCGAGAGGAAGAGGGTGAGGAGGGAAGGAGACGGAAACGAAGAGAGAGAGAGAGAGAGAGAGAGAGAGAGAGAGAGAGAGAGAGAGAGAGAGAGAGAGAGATTTGTTGTGTTTGTTGTTTGTGTGTGTGTGTGTGTGTGTGTGTGTGTGTGTGTAATTCACTGTTTGATCTGCTGCAGTCTCTGACGAGACAGCCAGACGTTACCCTACGGAACGAGCTCAGAGCTCATTATTTCCGATCTTGGGATAGGTCTGAGACCAGGCACACACCACACACCGGGACAACAAGGTCACAACTCCTCGATTTACATCCCGTACCTACTCACTGCTAGGTGAACAGGGGCTACACGTCAAAGGAGACACACCCAAATATCTCCACCCGGCCGGGGAATCGAATCCTGGTCCTCTGGCTTGTGAAGCCAGCGCTCTGTGTGTGTGTGTGTGTGTTTTCACGAATGTTACAAGGCGGGACGCATGTAACTTATCTTGAGAGAGAGAGAGAGAGAGAGAGAGAGAGAGAGAGAGAGATGGAAACAGTCTATGCCATTGGGGAATTTTAGACACAAGGCGGGACGCATGTAGCTTATCTTTAGTGATTGGTGGAGACAAGGATGGTGGGAGGAGCACTAGGATTTGAAGGACAGCATACGGCGTGTGTAGTTGGTATCCAACACATTATACGGGACAACTGAACTGAAGAAAGCTCAGAAAAGAAATATGACGCCTACGTAGGCGTCACCGTATTGAAGGGGTTAATGTGTAGCCCCTGTTCACCTAGCAGTAAATAGGTACGGGATGTAACTGGAGGAGTTGTGGCTTCGTTTTCCCGGTGTGGAGTGTGTTGTGGTCTCAGTCCTACCCGAAGATCGGTCTATGAGCTCTGACCTCGCTCCGTAATGGGAAGACTGGCTGGGTGACCAGTACGCGACCGAGGTGAATTACACACAAATATATGCACACACACACACACACACACACACACACACACACACACACACACACACACACACATGCAGTTTTGACCCGATTTTTATTTTGATGAGGCTTCGTTTCAGGGTTTTGGATTTTATTTTGCTGGTCTTTTGGTGGGGCTTTTGGCAGGGATTTTGTATCGGCTTTTGGCGGGTATTTTGACTGGGGATCCTGGCGAGGTTTTTGGCAAGGCTTTTTGGCGTGACGTTTTGGCGGAGTTTTGTGGCGGGAATTTTACGCGATTTTTATTGACGGAGCATGTTGGAGGGTCAATTTGGCGGGGCTTCGTGGGTCTTTTTCTTGGCGGGGCTTTGGCAGAGACATTTTAGCAGGACATTTTTGCAGGTCTTCATGGTGGGAAGATTTAGCTGCATTTTTTTGGCTGAATTTTGACTTTGATGAGGCTTCGTGGCAGGGATTTTGTAGTTTGTTTTGGCTGGTGTTTTCAAGGGACTTTTTGGAGGCGCATTTTGGTGGGACCTTTTGGCAGGACGTTTTGGCAGAGTTTTGTGATGGGACTTTTTCGTGTGTGTGTGTGTGTGTGTGTGTGTGTGTGTGTGTGTGTGTGTGTGTTTATGGGACATTTTGGACGGTCATTTTTGCAGGTGTTCATGGTGGGGTGTTTTAGTTAGATTTTTTTTGGCGGGATTTTTGCTTTGACGAGGCTTCCTGGCAGGGTTTGGAGTTTGTTTTAGTGGTCTTTTTGGAGGGACTTTTTGACAGGGCTTTTTTTGTCGCACGCACGCAGTAACACGCACAGATACACACACACACACACACACACACACACACACACACACACACACACACACACACACACACACACACACAGACATACACTCACTCACGCAAAGCCTTACGCACGCACACAAACGCACGCATACGCAAGCAGACTCATTATCACACACACACACACACACACACACACACACACACACACACACACACACACACACACACACACACACACACACACACACACATTTACACGCAGTTCTGCCCACAAGCTTGTATGCAAGCGCACGCACACTCACATTTTTCATACACACACACACACACACACACACACACACACACACACACACACACCCGGTAGCTCAGTGGTTAGAGCACTGGCTTCACAAGCCAGAGGACCGGGGTTCGATTCCCCGGCCGGGTGGAGATATTTGGGTGTGTCTCCTTTCACGTGTAGCCCCTGTTCACCTAGCAGTGAGTAGGTACGGGATGTAAATCAAGGAGTTGTGACCTTGTTGTCCCGGTGTGTGGTGTGTGCCTGGTCTCAGACCTATCCGAAGATCGGAAATAATGAGCTCTGAGCTCGTTCCGTAGGGTAACGTCTGGCTGTCTCGTCAGAGACTGCAGCAGATCAAACAGTGAATTACACACACACACACACACACACACACACACACTGCGTGTCATCATTGTAAATAGTCATTCATTCTGCTTCACCTTTCTTTATTCTATTATTGATCTCATTTATTTACCTTTATCTCTCTCTCTCTCTCTCTCTCTCTCTCTCTCTCTCTCTCTCTCTCTCTCTCTCTCTCTCTCTAGGGAGTGGGGCGGAGTCAGCGGAACGTGGGGTGTTAAAGCGGGTGTCCACAATAGTGGACAGGAATTTTCTTAATGAAGGCGCGGCCAGATTTGATTAGTTTGTCGTCAAGTACAGTAAACTTGTCGTTTTCTTTCCTACAATGCCAACAAACACTCTCTCTCTCTTACATCATTAGTGGTCAGTGAACGTTTTGTGCTAACTTTGATAGGATCTCTGCCAGACACCGCAGCTCACCAGTCACCTCCACCACAAGTGTGGACCCCGCTACAGAGACCACCACCACTCATAAGCTTGATCTAACAGGTTTGTTTGTTTTTTTCATTCTAACGTGCATGATGATGTTATCTCTATGCATTTGTGATAAGCATGATAAATAAACGCTGGATGCAGAAAAATGCAATGCAAGTATGTGTCATACAGTGGCCGTTCGGCGTGGAGCAGCCTGGCAACGCCTGAGCCAGTGTGTACAATGCAGTGAGCACCGCACACACACACACACACACACACACACACACACACACACACACACACACACACACACACACACACACACACACACACACACAATAATAATAATAATAATAATAATATATATATATATATATATATATATATATATATATATATATATATATTTATTTATTTATTTATTTATTTATTTATTTTGTTTATAAACTAATTGGTGTCCAGACAAATATTTATAGTGTTTAAAGTAAAAAAAAAAAAAAACCTTCCCCTACATATTGTCAATAAACTGTAGTTTCCTTACAAATTGGTATTTTCCCGTCGGTATTCCCTACCCCCTACATTAGGCTAAAATGACCTACTGAAGGGGATTTCCCCTACGAGTGGCAGCCTTGTTTGGTATTTACAAGTGAGCTTGTGTTGTCTTTCATTGCTCATGTTGTTATTTATTTAGTTATGTTGTTATGGAGTTAAGTGAAGCCTGTATTATGAAGTGTCAACCCGGTATTGCCTGATAAAATGATGTGGTATTCGGTATTTACAAGAGAGTTTGATGAGGCAGTGCACGACTGTTGTGAAGGTGATGATGGTTAACCTCTTCAGTACCAGGACGTGTTTACATATTCATTCTGCTTACTAACTGGTGGTGTTTGACCACTAATCTTTTGACCTCATACACCCTTCCTCACGCAAACTAAATACTCAAATCGCACTACAACCTAAAAAATGTGTGTCAGTATTCAAGGGATTAACTGCCTTGTAATAGCCCCGCCAGTCACTCATACTACTACTACTACTACTACTACTACTACTACTACTACTACTACTACTACTACTACTACTACTACTACTATTACAAAAACAATCTTTCTACTACTATTACTACTGCTGCTGCTACTACTACTACTACTACTACTACTACTACTACTACTACTACTACTACTACTACTACTACTACTACTACTACTACAATCTTTCTACTACTGGTGGTACTACTACTACTACTACTACTAAAAACAATCTTTCTACTACTGGTACTACAACTACTACTACTACTACTACAAAAACAATCTTTCTACTACTACCACTACTACTACTACTACTACTACTACTACTACTACTACTACAAAACAATCTTACTACTGCTACTACTACTACTACTACTACAAAACAATCTTACTACTATTACTACTACTACTACTACTACTACTACTACTACTACAAAACAATCTTTCTACTACTACTACTACTACTACTACTACTACTACTACTACTACTACTACTACTACAAAAAACAATCTTTCTACTACTCGTCGTCGTCGTCGTCGGCTCACACTCGTGTCCGAGTACTGGGTCCTGTCGTTAGTCAAACGTCTCCTGATAAAGAGAGGTGGAGGAAACGACAAAATGCCAGTCGCTGAGTATATTGTTTTGGGTGGTCGTGGCTGCGCGACGGCCACGCACACACACTTGGCCCACATCGTTTCCACCGCGGCTCAAGACAGATGAGACAGGCAGCTTCTAAGATGTTGGTTGCATCGGGCTGCCGAGTTCTTGATGTGTCAAGGCCCGCCTTGTCGCCTGCCCGCCAGGCGCTGCCCTCTTCCGCCGGCGCTGGATAGCTCCGTCGTTGGGGTCTTGTTGGTTTGATTTTGGAGTCTTCCTGCTCCTAGCCTTTGCCTTCTACTATTTCTACTACTACTACTACTACTACTACTACTACTACTACTACTACTACTACTACTACTTTCTACTACTACTACTACTACTACTACTACTACTACTACTACTAAAACAATCTTTCTACTACTACTACTACTACTACTACTACTGCTGCTACTACAAAACAATCTTCTGCTACTACTACTACTACTACAAAACAATCTTCTGCTGCTACTACTGCTACTGCTGCTGCTGCTGCTGCTGCTGCTGCTGCTGCTGCTGCTGCTGCTGCTGCTGCTGCTGCTGCTGCTGCTGCTGCTGCTGCTGCTGCTGCTGCTGCTGCTGCTGCTGCTGCTGCTGCTGCTGCTGCTGCTGCTGCTGCTGCTGCTGCTGCTGCTGCTGCTGCTGCTGCTGCTGCTGCTGCTGCTGCTGCTGCTGCTGCTGCTGCTGCTGCTGCTGCTGCTGCTGCTGCTGCTGCTGCTGCTGCTGCTGCTGCTGCTGCTGCTGCTGCTGCTGCTGCTGCTGCTGCTGCTGCTGCTGCTGCTGCTGCTGCTGCTGCTGCTGCTGCAATGCTGCTGCTGCTGCTGCTGCTGCTGCTGCTGCTGCTGCTACTACTGCTGCTGCTGCTGCAAAACAAACTGCTGCTACTACTACTACTACTACTAAAACTGCTCTTCTGCTGCTGCTGCTGCTGCTACTACTACTACTACTACTACTACTACTACTACTATAAAAACAATCTACTACTGCTGGTACTACTACTACTACTACTACTACTACTACTACTACTACTACTACTACTACTACTACTACTACTACTACTACTACAAAAACAATCTTACTACTACTACTACTACTACTACTACTACTACTACTACTAATAAATAATAATAATAATAATAATAATAATAATACCCATCCGTACCTACCCATAGGGCGTTGGCCATGTCTGCCGTGAGACTATGCCAAATCTCCAATAAAAACAAGCTACTCACTGTCCTGTAGTCATAGCATTATAAAAAAAATATAACGTTCTCAGAACATTCAGAAACCTTAATTAAGTGGTAGATGATAAAGATAATTGTCATATACGAAAATAAATTAAGCTAGTTCATATACATGGACGGTGATGTGTCATAATTATCAGGTCAGGCGACGTTGCCACTCACGACCCAGGTGGAATTTCCCGTGGAGGTTGGGGGGGTGAGTCAGGTCGCCACGCACGTGTCGCTTCACTTCTCTGGTCATTACCATGGAAGGACCCCTGACGCTTACCGTTATACACTGTCTTGCGCAGCCAGACCAAGGCATTCACCACCATGGAAGGACCCCCTGACGCTTCCCCGTCATACACTGTCTTGCGCAGCCAGACCAAGGCATTCATATTCCGCCTTAATAGATATTTCTTGCAAGAGAAAGCAAATCGGGCAACACTCTTACCTTTGACTCAAGCAAGGAACCACTCAATATATTACTCTGTTTCTACTCGTATGTGCACTTATTTGACAAACATGTAAATTACTTGTCTCATTTTCATGTATATAACCAGAATCTTTATTGCATTTAATGTACTATATAGCTGCATAGGTATTTGGGTCTCTTCTGACTTCTTTTAGTGAAGTAGAGAACGATCATCACTCCGTTTTCTTTGAAGAAGGTACTGTTATAGCAGTGGCATCGTCGCACCCAAGAGGACCCACAATCTTTCTCCTACTACTACTACTACTACTACTACTACTACTACTACTACTACTACTACTACTACTACTACTACTACTACTACTTACTACTTTCCGAGGCGTGAGTTACGTGATGACACGCACAGGAACTCGTCCTTACACGCACAAAACACGTTTAAAATTTGTGAAGGTGCCCCGCCCGTTGACGACTGTTGTGGTGGTGGTGGTGGTGGACGATAAGGCTTAATGTAGGCGCTCGCTGGACGCACGCTGCTCATCACGCACGCACTCACGTACGCACACTCATTCACACACGCTCATTCACACACACACACACACACACCCGGTAGCTCAGTGGTTAGAGTGCTGGCTTCACAAGCCAGAGGACCGGGGTTCGATTCTCCGGCCGGGTGGAGATATTTGGGTGTGTCTCCTTTCACGTGTAGGTGCTGTTCACCTAGCAGTGAGTAGGTACGGGATGTAAATCGAGGAGTTGTGACCTTGTTGTCCCGGTGTGTGGTGTGTGCCTGGTCTCAGGCCTATCCGAAGATCGGAAATAATGAGCTCTGAGCTCGTTCCGTAGGGTAACGTCTGGCCGTCTCGTCAGAGACTGCAGCAGATCAAACAGTGAATTACATACACACACACACACACACACACACACACACACACACACACCAGTTATCTCGTCTTCTTCAATGACACTCAACTGTTCCCTCACTTCTATAGACTGAACATCCTGGCTCTGTCATTTACTTCTACTAATCTAAACTGGGAATCTTCACACATCATCACATTAGAACAATATAAACACTCCCTATGAAATGAGGCGTCTTCAGTATTCTCCGCCAGTTTTCCTCTCCCCCCCTGCTGGTAACTCCCTCCAAGTCAGCAGTATAGGTAAGCTTCACATACATATATTGTCTTAGATAGGCTGGCTGTTCCTCTTACCTATCTTTCTTTTCTAACTGACTGTCCTCACCTTTACTCTCATCGCCTGATTGTTGTGGCATTAGTGATTGTTGTTGTGAGTGGTTGTTAGTGTTATTATTATTGTTATTATTATTATTATTATTATTATTATTTGTACTACTACTACTACTACTACTACTACTACTACTACTACTACTACTACTACTATCATTATTATTTTATTTTTTTTATTTATTTATTTATTTATTATTATCATTTATCGTACTACTACTACTACTACTACTACTACTATCATTATTATTTTATTTATCTATTTATTTATTTATTTAATATTATTATTTTACTACTACTACTACTACTATATTATCACCATCATCATCATCATCATATCATTATCATCATCACTACAATCACCATTATCGGCGGTGTAATAATTCAAAGAAGCATAGGTCACCAGCTCCAGCCCTGCAGGTCATTAACTTGGTGACCTCCAAAGACCCTTGGTAATGTCAACAAAATGGTCTAACCGTGCACAAATCTCAAGGTAAAAATGTGTCCCAGTACTGAAGGGGTTCATTAAGAGAGGTAGCTTAATGCCTCCTCGCTCCTGCCTAACTGCCTGACTGGCTAACAATCGCACCAGCTCCATCACCACTCTCGTTAATGGCCACAGTCTTCACTATCTTAATCCCCACGTAAGTTTGTGAAGCTGTATAAAGTCACCCAGTAGTAAGCGTAGAGCATGGATATCGTAATGTGTCACGGTACTGAAAGGGTTAGCTATCCATTCTTCTAACGTGTTGCATTTCCGTCTTTACAACTCAATTCAACTCAAGCTTCCTTAGAAAAGTGATCCGTTCATGATACGTTTTTACTAATTTTTTTTAATATTGATTCGTTGATTTGCAGGCAGGGTTCACTTGGAGAGAGAGAGAGAGAGAGAGAGAGAGAGAGAGAGAGAGAGAGAGAGAGAGAGAGAGAGAGAGAAAATTGTTATTATATATTATACTCATTTCCCGTTAATGATACTTTTTTTTTTTTTTCGTTGATTTACAGGCAAGGTTCACTTGGAGGGAGTCGTGAGAGAGAGAGAGAGAGAGAGAGAGAGAGAGAGAGAGAGAGAGAGAGAGATTATTATTATACTCATTTCCGTTAATGATACTTTTTTTTTTTATTCGTTGATTTACAGGCAGGGTTCACTTGGAGAGAGAGAGAGAGAGAGAGAGAGAGAGAGAGAGAGAGAGAGAGAGAGAGAGAGAGAGAGAGAGAGAGAATATTATTATTATCATCTTATCATAATCATTTATTACGAAGGAAGCTTCAAACTGTTACAACATAATGATAAAAAAAATCGTGTATATTGTAAGTACTACACGGAAGGTGAGAATGCTTGATGAAACAAATTAATGCAATTGAGTGTGTGTAATGGTTGGTTTGGAAGGAGTTAAAGAGCGTGGCTAGTTTATATCCAGGTGGTGGACCAGTGGTTAGGTTCACTGGCAGCGTTTCATATGCTCGTTTGCCCTCAAGTTGCTCTTTCCTTATTGGCAGGTTGGGGGGGTGAGACAAGAACGAAGCAACGTCAGCAGTAGCTGGAACAGTATTAATCCAGACACCACGCTCGCTACATCTCTCCAGCCACCATGCCACCACCGACCCCTCGAGTGTACGCAGCCCAGTGTCCGTCTGTCTTGTCGTGGGCGTGACGTTCAGCAGCGGCAGGAACAGCAACGGGAAGCTTGATCTGCGTGGGTCTTCGTGCGGCGGGGTGACGTGCCGCTGCTGTGAGATTATCGGACCACAGCACAGCACAGCACAGCACAGAGGAGGAGAGGTTAGTGGTTTTTATGTAAACGAATAGTGTAGGTGTGAGGTGTTGGGTGTTGTGTGCGCGTTGACACTGCAGTGGTGATAGGAAATTGTTAGTCAGTAACTTGAAGGTTGTTAGGAATGTTGAATGATAAAGGATAACTGGGTATGTGTAGGATGTGCACTGCGTCTATTGGAAGGTTAATTGTACGATGTCTGTGTGTCAATGTAGGATGTATCAGGAACCATCGCTACGTGTGGATGTTAAATTTACTTGTAGATGACAATAAGGGCAGATGGTCGTTCATTCACTAGTGTGGTTAGAGTAACGTGGGTTCAGAATAGATTTGTGTAATGGCTGTAACAAGTGTAGTGTTTTCGTGGTCATTGTAGTTGTGTAGGAAGGAAGAATTACGCTTAACCTCTTCAGTACTGTGACGCATTTTCACCTTGAGATGTGTGTACGATTAGATCATTCTATTGATATTACAAAGCGTGTATGGATGTCACAAGGTTTCTCAAGTTGTATAAAATCACCAAATAGTAACAAGGAATATGAAAACGCGTCTTGGTGCTGAAGGGATTAAACGGGTCGCGTTACTATAGAACTCCTTTAAGTAAGTTGTATTTGAGGCTAAAATGTTTCAGGTTAGTCATTGTGGTTCCCTCGTTATAGAATAGGTACCAGAATCGGCGAAAAGAATGAGTGGACAGGATTTCCTAACGTAACGAGGCTGGTGTTTCAAGGTACGTGCATTAGAAGCGAGATGTGGTAGCATAACGATAAGTTTGGGGATATAACCATGAAATTAGTTCTTGAAGTGGTAGGCTGGCGTAAATGGTTCGAGGTTCACGAGTGACGGTGGGAGGGTTTGTGTGTGTGGGGGTTGAGAATGGCTGGGAGGAATGAAGTGAGCGTGAATGGCTCGTGGCAAGAGGAGGCAGAGTGGGAACTAACTGAATGCAGTGTGATAAAATAGAAGACAGAAGGGATGGATGGTGTGGTGCGAGTGTTTGGCTGGGTTAGGGCACTGTGAAGACGTGTAACTGAGTAGAGACGAGTGAAAGGTTGGCTGAGGCAATGGTTGAGTTTTAGGACAGACAGATGGGGGAATAAAGTGTTTAGAGTGAGTTTGGGCACATTATGGATGGAAGTGAAGACGTGAAGGGAATGTGTGGTGTTGGTCATTTAGAGATAATTAGTGAAAAAGATACTGCTGTTCATGTTTTTGTGATGGTATTGGTGGTGGTAAGAATACGTAGAATGAAGAGTGAAAGGCTGATTGAGGCAGTGAAGGAGTTTGCTTAGGGTAATCTTGCTTGTTAGCTGTAGGGATAATTAGTGAACAAGTAAACAAGGTACTGCTTTGTTCATGCTTATTCTTGTCCCATTACAGGCGTTGACGATCCAAAGGCCTGACTCCACAGCGGTAATGAGCCTCGTCTACCTTGCACTTTGACGGACAACGCTCACTACCAACACTTCTAGAAGCCTCCGCCGTAAGATTGCATCGCGCACACGGTCTACTCTTAACGACCGCCACCGCCGCTGCCGCCGTTGAGGGAGACTGGCTGGGTGAGTGGGTGATAGAGGCGAGGCAAGTGTGGTGAGGCGGAGGATTGGAGACGAGAACCTACAGATGACGGCAGACACGGAAGATTCCACTAACCAGGTAGATGAATGTGTGGCAAGATTGGTTGTGTGGGTGTGAGGATCGGGTGTGGGGAAGTTTGAGGGGTTTGACGTGGTGTGGTTTACTGAGACGCGTGGGAGATGTGAGAATGAAGGGATGGGAGTGTCAGGATGGTGAAGGGCCAGGATGCTACGTCACACGGGAGACGCTGGGAGGAGAACGAGGGAGAAGGGTGTAACTGGAGTGTAAGTGGAATAACGATCGAGGAGGGCGAGTGAGAGGCTGACTGAGGCAGTGAAGTGTGTATTGTAGGACAGTGTGGCGTGGTACATATGGAGATAATCAGTTCATTTTCTCCATTACAGGAGTTGGTGATCCGAAGCCGTGACTGCAGCGATCCCGTGCGTCCTGCACCATCAAGGAAGGACTCTCTGGCTTCGCACTGGGCCTACATTGACCGTTGCCGCCGCTGCTACCGCTACTCGGAGGGGCACTGCCTCGCATTGGGCCTTCACTGCCGTCCCGCTAATACACGTGTCGCCGTCGCAGCTACTGGCACTGAGGGACTTCGCCTCGCAGCGGCCTGGCAAACACCTGCTACACCACCACCACTAACTCCACCGCAGTCCAGAGATTCAGCTTCGCATAGCAGACATCCTCCTATTCAACGCTTGCTGCCACTACCACCTCATTATGGTGGTGTCACTGTACTTGGATCTGTTGTCACTACTGAATAATAATGTGTAAAAAATCTTTTTGTTTCGGTAAATTTCCTTTCCTGGGAATATTTGTGGGTTGTGGGTGGTTTCAGTGAGTAGTCGCCTCAAGCTGGCTTGGATCCGTCTGACACCAATATTGCCTCCATTGACCACCACCTACACTCGCTCTAAACGATCACACCTCAGAAATAAAACGCGCTAGATTTGAAGCTTTTTCTATTTATTATCATAAGCAATACAAAAAAAAAAAGTGGTTGTTAGGAAATGAAACTAAAGCGAAAAAGTTACATGACATCAATAACTTAATGTAAAAATGGTCCCAAAATACCATCTGGCTGAAAAATCTTCAAACGGTCTACATAAAATACAGCACTACTGGCCAAAAACACTAAAAATGGTAAAAAATCTAGAAAAAAATGGTAAATCAAGAAAAAATGGCAAAAAAAAAAAGCCGAAAAACGGGCCCTATATCGTACTACATAAAATACAGCAGCACTACTGGCCAAAAAAACACTAAAAATGGTAAAAAAAAATGGTAAAAATCTAGAAAAAATGGCAAAAAAAAGCCGAAAAACGGGCCCTAAATCGTACTAAGTCGAAAATACTCTAAAGAGTCTCCGGAGATAAGGTGGATGCATATTGGAGCCAAAATTAAATACAAGAGTCTCCCTACACTTTTATTCAATTTTTGACATTATTACACATTGCCTGAAAAAAAAACCACAAATATTTTCAACTGAATAAAACAATATATATACAAAGAATACAGAGAAAGTCTACACAAATTTTCAACTTAAAAATAAAAACTGAGTATAAAAAGTGAGCAAAATCCTATGGTGAAAAAGTCTAGACAATAAATAGACAAATTTTCAACTTAACAGTATAAAAAAAATTGTCTACAATGATTTTCAACTTAATAATAAATAATATATAAAAGAATTTAAGTCTACAATACATTTCAACTTAATATACAATAAATATTAACACCAATTTATAATATACAATAAATATTAACATGAATTTTCAACTTTGCAAAATTTTAAGAAATTTCAACTTCACAAATGATTTTTAAACAACTTTTCAAGTTAACAAATATTCAAAGATAAAAGAGAGAGAGAGAGAGAGAGAGAGAGAGAGAGAGAGAGAGAGAGAGAGAGAGAGAGAGAGAGAGAGAGAGAGAGAGAGAGAGAGAGAGAGAGAGAGAGAGAGAGAGAGAGAGAGAGAGAGAGAGAGAGAGAGAGAGAGAGAGAGAGAGAGAGAGAGAGAGAGAGAGAGAGAGAGAGAGAGAGAGAGAGAGAGAGAGAGAGAGAGAGAGAGAGAGAGAGAGAGAGAGAGAGAGAGAGAGAGAGAGAGAGAGAGAGAGAGAGAGAGAGAGAGAGAGAGAGAGAGAGAGAGAGAGAGAGAGAGAGAGAGAGAGAGCTCAACACGTGAGCTGTGACGAGGAAACCTGCCGTAACCTTTGTCACAACAGCTGCCTTGGGGATACGCCAGTCTTCAAGTGTAGCTACACGGAACAGCTACGACTCAAGCAAACATCCCGGACCCCGTCATCTACATCAGCGAGGAGACTGACACCCCACGCCACTACCGGACGATAGTGGGAGAGTCAGTGGGAGGGCTTGGAGAGAGGAGAGCTAGTTTCACTAGTTGAAAAGCTCACTGAGGAAGCCTCTCAACAAAACTGTGTGATTAAGTCCCTCCAGGACGACAGAGACTTGATCATACAGCACAGAGACGTGTTTGCTGCGGCTCTCAGAGTAGCAGACAGGCTGATAGCGTCAAAACAGCGCCAGACGCAAGTAGCCACACGCTCTCAGGCAGTCAGCGCCCACGCAGAGTCAATTGACGAACACTGGGAGGTGGTTTGTCAGGACTCTGAGAGGTGGAGGACGTGGTGGAGCTCGGATAAACCGCAACAGATCCGGTACGCAGCTGTTTTCTCCACTTCCACCTTCCCTTCGCCTGGGGAAACAACGACCGCTCCGCCTACCTCCACTGCTTCCACCGCCACACAGAGCGACTGTGACACCTCCCCAGCGTCCACTGTCACTCCTTCTGCCACACAGAGTGACTGCTCGGTACTCACTACCACGTCTACCGCCACACAGAGCAGCAGGGACTCTTCCTCCATAAACACAGCGAACGGAGTAGATCGCGGTGCCTCTGTTCGCCCACGAACCTCTCCTCAGACCACTTCAGGAGATTGGAGAAAAAAGAAATCTAAGAGGAAGTGCAGCAGGACGCGAGGAGGGTGTCCAGCGAAGGACTGAGGACTCACCAGGCCACCAAGCAGACACAAAAGCGAGCCAAGGCAAAAGTGTGTGAGTACTGCTCACGGAAAGGACACACTTCTGCTACTTGCCACGCCAGAACTGACGATTTACGTCAGGAGCGTCTCCTACAGCGGCTTCTTACGGTGGAAAGATACACAGCCACACCCTTCCCACCTGCAGCGCCTCAGCCCGCCCACCCCCTCACTTCATTTCAGTCCTTGCCACAACCTCGCCCACTCCTTCCTCAGCCTGGTATCTGGAATCAGAACCAGGGCGGCAGTGGACCACTCCTCTTCACCAGTACCAGCAGTCGGCCGCGGACCCTAACCACCACCTCGGACTAGCAGGCCTCGCTCACTACCATCCCTCACCATGGTACAGCCAGCTTGCCCCGCCGCCAACTAAAGGTCGTCTCTAGCAACGTCCGTGGTCTCCGGACTAACCTTGCAGACTTATACCACAACTGTGTGCAACGACACAATGCAGACGTTGTTGTGGTGACCGAGACATGGCTGAACAGTGAGGTGGAGCCCACGTATGGCAGGATGCAGGGCTTCACCCACTGGGTGAGGAGGGACCGACAGGAGCGAACAGGAGGTGGAGTGGCTGTCTGCTTCAAGGAAGGAATGCAGGCCCAGCTACTCGACATAGACACGCCTCAATGATGGAGATGATGTACTTCCGAGTAATGCTGGCAGACCGCTCAGCCCTCCTGCTGTGTGCCCTGTATCGCCCCCGCGACAAGGGCCTGACTCACTCTGTACCTGACTGAGACCTTAGACAACCTGATGATGGCACACAGTTGCAGCCACGTGCTGATTGTGGGGGATCTCAATCACCACCTGGAAAGAGACGCCTACGAGAATCTCCTGAGGTGCAGGGTCTGACAGATCATGTCACCTTCCCACACATGAACGAGGAGGGACATTAGACCCTGTCATCTCAGACTACCAGGAAGACAAGCTTCAGTGTCATCAGCTGGGGCTCGTGGGCAGCTCTGACCATCACGCTGTACTGACACAGCTGGAAGTGGGCGTGGCTCAGGACGAGGCCACCACCCGCACCATCTGGCTGTGGAACAAAGCAGACTGGGCTTCCCTGCGCCGCGACCTGACCCACACCCCATGGGCCACTTGCTACAGGGAGGAGCAGAGAGTGAAGCACTTGCACTCACCTCTCACCTTCTCGCCCTCCAGAGACGCCACGTCCCACACAGGGAATACACCACCAGATCGACGGATCAGCCATGGTTTGGCTACCGTTGCCGTGTTGCTGCCGAGGCAAAGTATGCTGCCTGGCTCCGCTACAAGAGGAACCCGACTCGGCGCAACAAGGACCTGCACAGGGCTGCATGCAGGAGGATGGTGGTAACCAGCAAGTGGGCCTTAAAAAAGTGGGAGGAAAGCCTGCGCCGGAAACTGTGTGGCACTGGCGTAGGAAACAAAACTTGGTGGTCTCTTGTTAAGGACAAACAAGGAACTGGCCACCAAGAATCCATCCCTCCCTCAGCAAGCAGGACGGTACTGTCGCCACCAGCAGTAAGGAGAGGGCACAGTTGCTGGCTTCCTTGTTTGCTGGAAAATGAAGGTCGGGAATCCACAGCAGCCACCGCCTCAGCTGGTCCAGCAATGTGAGAAGACTGTCAC
>NC_059265.1:2027575-2042835 GCF_017591435.1 Portunus trituberculatus
AAGGTGACTCAATATAAACAGTGCACCTCTCATTACAGGAAAGTCAAGTCCCTGAATGCTGCCAAGGAGAGACACTGCTGCTGGAACACTGCACCACCAAGCCAAGACAAGACAAGCCACAACACAACACAAGCCTTCTACAACACCTACAGCCATCAGCAACACCCAGAGTACAAGACAACACCTGGAGCCATGAAGAATAGTTAGGATAGATTAGCAGTTTGGCATTTTTAATTATAAGGACATTTTAAGACCATTTGACATGTTTTTATGGTATTTTAAGACCATTTGACATGTTTTATGGTATTTTAAGACCATTTGGCATGTTTTTGGTATGTTAAGACCATTTGGCATGTTTTATGGTATGTTAAGACCATTTGGCATGTTTTATGGTATGTTAAGACCATTTGGCATGTTTTTATGGTATGTTAAGACCATTTGGCATGTTTTATGGTATGATATTTTAAGACCATTTGGCATGTTTTTATGGTATTTTAAGACCATTTGGCATGTTTTTATGGTATTTTAAGACCATTTGGCATGTTTTTATGGTATTTTAAGACCATTTGGCATGTTTTTATGATTTTAAGACCATTTGGCATGCATTTGAAGAAAGTTTGGCTATGGTAATACCCTTTTTTTGACATTAACCCCTTCAGTACCATGACACATTTCCATATTCCTTGTGGTGACTATTTGGTGATTTTGTACAGCTTCACAAACTCATGTGGGGTGAAAATTGTGAAGACTGTGGCCATTAATTTTGTGACCTTCATAGACCTTCGATAATGTCAATAAAATGGTCTAATGGTGCACAAATCTCAAGGTAAAAATGTGTCCCAGTACTGAAGGGGTTAAGAAGGGTGTATGGAGGTGACAAGATTAATGGGCACAGTCTTCACTATTTCAATCCCCCACATGAGTTTGTGAAGCAAGTGTTGGATTCTCTGGACAAAGATGCAGTGTGCTTGTTAAGAGATTCACTCAGCACTCACTCACTCCTTCACTTACTGAACTCAGAGGAATGAAGAATGTGCATTGTTGCTGCTTGTGTGTCAGACAAAGGCCTGTATTCACAAACACTTTGGTGTCTCAACAACACGCCTTCCAAGGCCACAGAGATCACTGGCAGGGTTTTCATGAGTGTTTCTCCACTTAATATTGTAGAAATGTCACTCTGCCTCAGGAACCATAAAATACCCTTATTCTCTCACCACCACTGTTTTCCAAGGCCACACAGATGACTGGCAGCATTTTCAAGACTGTTTCTCCACTTAATAATACAGAAATCTTGTCATTCTGCCTTTACAACTCTCTCTCTCTCTCTCTCTCTCTATCTTTCTCTCTTTCAAGACTGTTTCTCCACTTAATAATACTCTTGTCTCTCTCTCTCTCTCTCTCTCTCTCTCTCTCTCTCTCTCTCTCTCTCTCTCTCTCTCTCTCTCTCTCTCTCTCTCTCTCTCTCTCTCTCTCTCTCTCTCTCTCTCTCTCTTAAATGGCAATGAAAAGATCTAATGGTACACAAATCTCAAGGTAAAAATGTGTCCCAGTACTGAAGGGGTTAAATAGTGAAGACTGTGGCCATTAATCTTCTGCCTTCTATAGATCTTTCCAAGTGTCAATAAAATGGTCTAATGGTACACAGATCTCAAGGTAGAAATGTGTCCCAGTACTGAAGGGGTTAAAATAGTGAAGACTTGCCATTATTCTTCTGCCTCTATAGACCTTTCCTGATGTCAATAAAATGTCTAATTGTACACAAATTTCAAGGTAAAATGTGTCAATGTTGAAGGGGGTTAAAATAGTGAAGAATGTGGCCATTAGTCTTCTGACGTCTATAGATCTTTCCTACTGTCAATAAAATGGTCTAATGGTACACAAAATCTCAAGATGTCCTAGTATTAAAGGGGTTAAAATAATGAAGAATGTGGCAGTTAATCTTCTGATCTCTGTAGACCTTTCCTAATGTCAATAAAATGGTCTAATGGTACAGAAATGTCAAGGTAAAAATGTGTCCCAGTACTGAAGGGGTTAAAATAGTGAAGACTGTGACCATTAACCTTCTGATGTCTATAAACTTTTCCTAATATCAATAAAATGGTTTAATGGTACACAGATCTCAGGGTAAAAATGTGTCCCAGTACTGAAGGGGTTGAAATAGTGAAGACTGTGGCCATTAATCTTGTGATCTCCATACACCTCTCCATTTTATTGATATTAGCAAGGGTCTATGGTGGTCAAAGGATTAATGGCCACAGCCTTCACTATTTTAATCAATTCAGTACTGGGACACATTTTTACCTTGAGATTTGTGTACCATTAGACCATTTTAATGATATTGGCAAGGGTGTATGGAGGGCACAAGATTAATGTGTGTGTTGTTTTAAAATGTTGTTTTCATGTATATTATTACTATTTGATTGTTTACTTTGATTGCTCTCTCTCTCTCTCTCTCTCTCTCTCTCTCTCTCTCTCTCTCTCTCTCTCTCTCTCTCTCTCTCTCTCTCTCTCTCTCTCTCTCTCTCTCTCTCTCTCTCTCTCTCTCTCTCTCTCATGGCAATGAAAAGATCTAATGGTACACAAATCTCATGGTAAAAATGTGTCCCAGTACTGAAGGGGTTAAATAGTGAAGACTGTGGCTATTAATCTTGTCACCTCCATAGACCCTTGCTAATGTCAATAAAATGGTCTAATGGTACACAAATCTCAAGGTAAAAATGTGTCCCAGTACTGAAGGGGTAAAATAGTGAAGATTATGGCCATTAATCTTCTGCCTTCAATAGATCTTTCCAAGTGTCAATAAAATGGTCTAATGGTACGCAGATCTCAAGGTAGAAATATGTCCCAGTACTGAAGGGGTTAAAATAGTGAAGACTTGCCATTATTCTTCTGCCCTCTATAGACCTTTCCTGATGTCAATAAAATGTCTAATTGTACACAAATTTCAAGGTAAAATGTGTCTCAATGTTGAAGGGGTTAAAATAGTGAAGAATGTGGCCATTAGTCTTCTGACGTCTATAGATCTTTCCTACTGTCAATAAAATGGTCTAATGGTACACAAAATCTCAAGATGTCCCAGTATTAAAGGGGTTAAAATAATGAAGAATGTGGCCGTTAATCTTCTGACCTCTGTAGACCTTTCCTAATGTCAATAAAATGGTCTAATGGTACAGAAATGTCAAGGTAAAAATGTGTCCCAGTACTGAAGGGGTTAAAATAGTGAAGACTGTGACCATTAACCTTCTGATGTCTATAAACTTTTCCTAATATCAATAAAATGGTTTAATGGTACACAGATCTCAGGGTAAAATGTGTCCCAGTACTGAAGGGGTTGAAATAGTGAAGACTGTGACCATTAACCTTCTGATGTCTATAAACTTTTCCTAATATCAATAAAATGGTTTAATGGTACACAGATCTCAGGGTAAAAATGTGTCCCAGTACTGAAGGGGTTGAAATAGTGAAGACTGTGGCCATTAATCTTGTGATCTCCATACACCTCTCCATTTTATTGATATTAGCAAGGGTCTATGGTGGTCAAAGGATTAATGGCTACAGCCTTCACTATTTTAATCCTTCAGTACTGGGACACATTTTTACCTTGAGATTTGTGTACCATTAGACCATTTTAATGACATTAGCAAGGGTGTATGGAGGGCACAAGATTAATGTGTGTGTGTTTTAAAATGTTGTTTTCATGGATATTATTACTATTTGATTGTTTACTTTGATTGCGCTCTCTCTCTCTCTCTCTCTCTCTCTCTCTCTCTCTCTCTCTCTCTCTCTCTCTCTCTCTCTCTCTCTCTCTCTCTCTCTCTCTCTCTCTCTCTCTCTCTCTCTCTCTCTCTCTCTCTCTCTCTCTCTCTCTCTATCTGTTAACTTGAAAAGTTGTTTAAAAATCTCTTTGTGAAGTTGAAATTTCTTAAAATTTTGCAAAGTTGAAAATTCATGTTAATATTTATTGTATATTATAAATTGTTTAAAAATAATTTGTGTTGAAATTTCTTATTTTGCAAAGTTGAAAATTCATGTTAATGTTTATTGTATATTATAAATTGATGTTAATATTTATTGTATATTAAGTTGAAAATTATTGTAGACTTAAATTTTTTTATATTATTTATTATTAAGTTGAAAATCATTGTAGACTATTTTTTTATACTGTTAAGTTGAAAATTTGTCTATTTATTGTCTAGACTTTTTCACCATAGGATTTTGCTCACTTTTTATACTCAGTTTTTATTTTTAAGTTGAAAATTTGTGTAGACTTTCTCTGTATTCTTTGTATATATATTGTTTTATTCAGTTGAAAATATTTGTGGTTTTTTTTTTGCAGGCAATGTGTAATAATGTCAAAAATTGAATAAAAGTGTAGGGAGACTCTTGTATTTAATTTTGGCTCCAATATGCATCCACCTTATCTCCGGAGACTCTTTAGAGTATTTTCGACTTAGTACGATTTAGGGCCCGTTTTCGGCTTTTTTTTTTTTTTGCCATTTTTTCTAGATTTTTACCATTTTTTTCTAGATTTTTTACCATTTTTAGTGTTTTTTTGGCCAGTAGTGCTGCTGTATTTTATGTAGTACGATATAGGGCCCGTTTTTCGGCTTTTTTTTTGCCATTTTTTCTAGATTTTACCATTTTTTTCTAGATTTTTTACCATTTTTAGTGTTTTTGGCCAGTAGTGCTGTATTTTATGTAGACCGTTTGAAGATTTTTCAGCCAGATGGTATTTTGGGACCATTTTTACATTAAGTTATTGATGTCATGTAACTTTTTCGCTTTAGTTTCATTTCCTAACAACCACTTTTTTTTTTGTATTGCTTATGATAATAAATAGAAAAAGCTTCAAATCTAG
Organism: Portunus trituberculatus; assembly: GCF_017591435.1. Taxonomy (NCBI): domain Eukaryota; kingdom Metazoa; phylum Arthropoda; class Malacostraca; order Decapoda; family Portunidae; genus Portunus; species Portunus trituberculatus. Next base: position 2,032,434 of record NC_059265.1, read on the forward strand.
CGCGTTTTATTTCTGGGGTGTGATCGTTTAGAGCGAGTGTAGGTGGTGGTCAATGGAGGCAATATTGGTGTGTCAGACGGATCCAAGCCAGCTTGAGGCGACTACTCACTGAAACCACCCACAACCCACAAATATTCCCAGGAAAGGAAATTTACCGAAACAAAAGATTTACCGAAACAAAAGATTTACACATTATTATTCAGTAGTGACAACAGATCCAAGTACAGTGACACCACCATAATGAGGTGGTAGTGGCAGCAAGCGTTGAATAGGAGGATGTCTGCTATGCGAAGCTGAATCTCTGGACTGCGGTGGTGGAGTTAGTGGTGGTGGTGTAGCAGGTGTTTGCCAGGCCGCTGCGAGGCGAAGTCCCTCAGTGCCAGTAGCTGCGACGGCGACACGTGTATTAGCGGGACGGCAGTGAAGGCCCAATGCGAGGCAGTGCCCCTCCGAGTAGCGGTAGCAGCGGCGGCGGCAACGGTCAATGTAGGCGCAGTGCGAAGCCAGAGAGTCCTTCCCTTGATGGTGCAGGACGCACGGGATCGCTGCAGTCACGGCTTCGGATCACCAACTCCTGTAATGGAGAAAATTTAACTGATTATCTCCATATGTACCACGCCACACTGTCCTACAATACACACTTCACTGCCTCAGTCAGCCTCTCACTCGCCCTCCTCGATCGTTATTCCACTTACACTCCAGTTACACCCTTCTCCCTCGTTCTCCTCCCAGCGTCTCCCGTGTGACGTAGCATCCTGGCCCTTCACCATCCTGACACTCCCATCCCTTCATTCTCACATCTCCCACGCCAGTCTCAGTAAACCACACCACGTCAAACCCCTCAAACTTCCCCACACCCGATCCTCACACCCACACAACCAATCTTGCCACACATTCATCTACCTGGTTAGTGGAATCTTCCGTGTCTGCCGTCATCTGTAGGTTCTCGTCTCCAATCCTCCGCCTCACCACACCTGCCTCGCCTCTATCACCCACTCATCCAGCCAGTCTCCCTCAACGGCGGCAGCGGCGGTGGCGGTCGTTAAGAGTAGACCGTGTGCGCGATGCAATCTTACGGCGGAGGCTTCTAGAAGTGTTGGTAGTGAGCGTTGTCCGTCAAAGTGCAAGGTAGACGAGGCTCATTACCGCTGTGGAGTCAGGCCTTTGGATCGTCAACGCCTGTAATGGACAAGAATAAGCATGAACAAAGCAGTACCTTGTTTACTTGTTCACTAATTATCCCTACAGCTAACAAGCAAGATTACCCTAAGCAAACTCCTTCACTGCCTCAATCAGCCTTTCACTCTTCATTCTACGTATTCTTACCACCACCAATACCATCACAAAAACATGAACAGCAGTATCTTTTTCACTAATTATCTCTAAATGACCAACACCACACATTCCCTTCACGTCTTCACTTCCATCCATAATGTGCCCAAACTCACTCTAAACACTTTATTCCCCCATCTGTCTGTCCTAAAACTCAACCATTGCCTCAGCCAACCTTTCACTCGTCTCTACTCAGTTACACGTCTTCACAGTGCCCTAACCCAGCCAAACACTCGCACCACACCATCCATCCCTTCTGTCTTCTATTTTATCACACTGCATTCAGTTAGTTCCCACTCTGCCTCCTCTTGCCACGAGCCATTCACGCTCACTTCATTCCTCCCAGCCATTCTCAACCCTCCCCACACACACACACACACCCTCCCACCGTCACTCGTGAACCTCGAACCATTTACGCCAGCCTACCACTTCAAGAACTAATTTCATGGTTATATCCCCAAACTTATCGTTATGCTACCACATCTCGCTTCTAATGCACGTACCTTGAAACACCAGCCTCGTTACGTTAGGAAATCCTGTCCACTCATTCTTTTCGCCGATTCTGGTACCTATTCTATAACGAGGGAACCACAATGACTAACCTGAAACATTTTAGCCTCAAATACAACTTACTTAAAGGAGTTCTATAGTAACGCGACCCGTTTAATCCCTTCAGCACCAAGACGCGTTTTCATATTCCTTCTGTTACTATTTGGTGATTTTATACAACTTGAGAAACCTTGTGACATCCATACACGCTTTGTAATATCAATAGAATGATCTAATCGTACACACATCTCAAGGTGAAAATGCGTCACAGTACTGAAGAGGTTAAGCGTAATTCTTCCTTCCTACACAACTACAATGACCACGAAAACACTACACTTGTTACAGCCATTACACAAATCTATTCTGAACCCACGTTACTCTAACCACACTAGTGAATGAACGACCATCTGCCCTTATTGTCATCTACAAGTAAATTTAACATCCACACGTAGCGATGGTTCCTGATACATCCTACATTGACACACAGACATCGTACAATTAACCTTCCAATAGACGCAGTGCACATCCTACACATACCCAGTTATCCTTTATCATTCAACATTCCTAACAACCTTCAAGTTACTGACTAACAATTTCCTATCACCACTGCAGTGTCAACGCGCACACAACACCAACACCTCACACCTACACTATTCGTTTACATAAAAACCACTAACCTCTCCTCCTCTGTGCTGTGCTGTGCTGTGGTGTGGTCCGATAACCTCACAGCAGCGGCACGTCACCTCGCCGCACGAAGACCCACGCAGATCAAGCTTCCCGTTGCTGTTCCTGCCGCTGCTGAACGTCACGCCCACGACAAGACACAGACGGACACTGGGCTGCGTACACTCGAGGGTCGGTGGTGGCATGGTGGCTGGAGAGATGTAGCGAGCGTGGTGTCTGGATTAATACTGTTCCAGCTACTGCTGACGTTGCTTCGTTCTTGTCTCACCCCCCCCAACCTGCCAATAAGGAAAGAGCAATTTGAGGGCAAACGAGCATATGAAACGCTGCCAGTGAACCTAACCACTGGTCCACCACCTGGATATAAACTAGCCACGCTCTTTAACTCCTTCCAAACCAACCATTACACACACTCAATTGCATTAATTTGTTTCATCAAGCATTCTCACCTTCCGTGTAGTACTTACAATATACACGATTTTTTTTATCATTATGTTGTAACAGTTTGAAGCTTCCTTCGTAATAAATGATTATGATAAGATGATAATAATAATATTCTCTCTCTCTCTCTCTCTCTCTCTCTCTCTCTCTCTCTCTCTCTCTCTCAAGTGAACCCTGCCTGTAAATCAACGAATAAAAAAAAAAAAAAGTATCATTAACGAAAAATTGATTATAATATAATAATCTCTCTCTCTCTCTCTCTCTCTCTCTCTCTCTCTCTCTCTCTCTCTCTCTCTCTCTCTCTCTCACGACTCCCTCCAAGTGAACCTTGCCTGTAAATCAACGAATAAAAAAAAAAAAGTATCATTAACGGGAAATGAGTATAATATATAATCTCTCTCTCTCTCTCTCTCTCTCTCTCTCTCTCTCTCTCTCTCTCTCTCTCTCTCTCTCTCTCTCAGTGAACCCTGCCTGCAAATCAACGAATCAATATTAAAAAAAATTAGTAAAAACGTATCATGAACGGATCACTTTTCTAAGGAAGCTTGAGTTGAATTGAGTTGTAAAGACGGAAATGCAACACGTTAGAAGAATGGATAGCTAACCCTTTCAGTACCGTGACACATTACGATATCCATGCTCTACGCTTACTACTGGGTGACTTTATACAGCTTCACAAACTTACGTGGGGATTAAGATAGTGAAGACTGTGGCCATTAACGAGAGTGGTGATGGAGCTGGTGCGATTGTTAGCCAGTCAGGCAGTTAGGCAGGAGCGAGGAGGCATTAAGCTACCTCTCTTAATGAACCCCTTCAGTACTGGGACACATTTTTACCTTGAGATTTGTGCACGGTTAGACCATTTTGTTGACATTACCAAGGGTCTTTGGAGGTCACCAAGTTAATGACCTGCAGGGCTGGAGCTGGTGACCTATGCTTCTTTGAATTATTACACCGCCGATAATGGTGATTGTAGTGATGATGATAATGATATGATGATGATGATGATGGTGATAATATAGTAGTAGTAGTAGTAGTAAAATAATAATATTAAATAAATAAATAAATAGATAAATAAAATAATAATGATAGTAGTAGTAGTAGTAGTAGTAGTAGATAAATGATAATAATAAAAATAAATAAATAAATAAATAAATAAAAATAATAATATAGTAGTAGTAGTAGTAGTAGTAGTAGTAGTAGTAGTAGTAGTAGTAGTATAAAATAATAATAATAATAATAATAACAATAATAATAACACTAACAACCACTCACAACAACAATCACTAATGCCACAACAATCAGGCGATGAGAGTAAAGGTGAGGACAGTCAGTTAGAAAAGAAAGATAGGTAAGAGGAACAGCCAGCCTATCTAAGACAATATATGTATGTGAAGCTTACCTATACTGCTGACTTGGAGGGAGTTACCAGCAGGGGGGGAGAGGAAAACTGGCGGAGAATACTGAAGACGCCTCATTTCATAGGGAGTGTTTATATTGTTCTAATGTGATGATGTGTGAAGATTCCCAGTTTAGATTAGTAGAAGTAAATGACAGAGCCAGGATGTTCAGTCTATAGAAGTGAGGGAACAGTTGAGTGTCATTGAAGAAGACGAGATAACTGGTGTGTGTGTGTGTGTGTGTGTGTGTGTGTGTGTGTGTAAATTCACTGTTTGATCTGCTGCAGTCTCTGACGAGACGGCCAGACGTTACCCTACGGAACGAGCTCAGAGCTCATTATTTCCGATCTTCGGATAGGCCTGAGACCAGGCACACACCACACACCGGGACAACAAGGTCACAACTCCTCGATTTACATCCCGTACCTACTCACTGCTAGGTGAACAGCACCTACACGTGAAAGGAGACACACCCAAATATCTCCACCCGGCCGGAGAATCGAACCCCGGTCCTCTGGCTTGTGAAGCCAGCACTCTAACCACTGAGCTACCGGGTGTGTGTGTGTGTGTGTGTGTGAATGAGCGTGTGTGAATGAGTGTGCGTACGTGAGTGCGTGCGTGATGAGCAGCGTGCGTCCAGCGAGCGCCTACATTAAGCCTTATCGTCCACCACCACCACCACCACAACAGTCGTCAACGGGCGGGGCACCTTCACAAATTTTAAACGTGTTTTGTGCGTGTAAGGACGAGTTCCTGTGCGTGTCATCACGTAACTCACGCCTCGGAAAGTAGTAATAGTAGTAGTAGTAGTAGTAGTAGTAGTAGTAGTAGTAGTAGTAGTAGTAGTAGTAGTAGTAGTAGGTAGTAGTAGAAAAGATTGTGGGTCCTCTTGGGTGCGACGATGCCACTGCTATAACAGTACCTTCTTCAAAGAAAACGGAGTGATGATCGTTCTCTACTTCACTAAAAGAAGTCAGAAGAGACCCAAATACCTATGCAGCTATATAGTACATTAAATGCAATAAAGATTCTGGTTATATACATGAAAATGAGACAAGTAATTTACATGTTTGTCAAATAAGTGCACATACGAGTAGAAACAGAGTAATATATTGAGTGGTTCCTTGCTTGAGTCAAAGGTAAGAGTGTTGCCCGATTTGCTTTCTCTTGCAAGAAATATCTATTAAGGCGGAATATGAATGCCTTGGTCTGGCTGCGCAAGACAGTGTATGACGGGGAAGCGTCAGGGGGTCCTTCCATGGTGGTGAATGCCTTGGTCTGGCTGCGCAAGACAGTGTATAACGGGTAAGCGTCAGGGGGTCCTTCCATGGTAATGACCAGAGAAGTGAAGCGACACGTGCGTGGCGACCTGACTCACCCCCCCAACCTCCACGGGAAATTCCACCTGGGTCGTGAGTGGCAACGTCGCCTGACCTGATAATTATGACACATCACCGTCCATGTATATGAACTAGCTTAATTTATTTTCGTATATGACAATTATCTTTATCATCTACCACTTAATTAAGGTTTCTGAATGTTCTGAGAACGTTATATTTTTTTTATAATGCTATGACTACAGGACAGTGAGTAGCTTGTTTTTATTGGAGATTTGGCATAGTCTCACGGCAGACATGGCCAACGCCCTATGGGTAGGTACGGATGGGTATTATTATTATTATTATTATTATTATTATTAGTAGTAGTAGTAGTAGTAGTAGTAGTAGTAGTAGTAGTAGTAGTAGTAGTAGTAGTAGTAGTAGTAGTAGTAGTAGTAGTAGTAGTAGTAGTAGTAGTAGTAGTAGTAGTAGTAGTAGTAGTAGTAGTAGTAGTAGTAGTAGTAGTAGTAGTAGTAGTAGCAGCAGTAGAAGATTGTTTTATAGTAGTAGTAGTAGTAGTAGTAGTAGTAGTAGTAGTTGTAGTAGTAGTAGTAGTAGTAGTAGTAGTAGTAGTAGTAGTAGTTGTTTTTAGTAGTAGTAGTAGTAGTAGTGGTAGTAGTAGTAGTAGTGGTGCAGTAGTAGTGGTAGTAGTAGTAGCAGTAGTGGTGGTGGTGGTAGCAGCAGCAGCAGTAGCAGCAGCAGCAGTGGTGGTAGCAGCAGCAGCAGTGGCAGTGCAGCAGCAGTGGTGGTGGTGGTAGTGCAGGTGGTGGTGGTAGTGCAGTGTGCAGCAGTAGTGTGCAGTAGTAGTAGTGCAGCAGTTTTTTAGTAGCAGCAGCAGTAGCAGTAGTAGTAGTAGTGGTAGTAGTAGTAGTAGTAGTTTTTGTAGTAGTAGTAGTGTAGTGTGAGATTGTTTTGTAGTAGTAGTGTAGTAGTAGTAGTAGTAGTAGTAGTAGTAGTAGTGTAGTAGTAGTAGTAGTAGTAGTAGTAGTAGTAGTAGTAGTAGTAGTAGTAGTAGTAGTATTGTTTTTAGTAGTAGTAGTAGTAGTAGTAGTAGTAGTAGTAGTAGTAGTAGTAGTAGTAGTAGTAGTAGTAGAAATAGTAGAAGGCAAAGGCTAGGAGCAGGAAGACTCCAAAATCAAACCAACAAGACCCCAACGACGGAGCTATCCAGCGCCGGCGGAAGAGGGCAGCGCCTGGCGGGCAGGCGACAAGGCGGGCCTTGACACATCAAGAACTCGGCAGCCCGATGCAACCAACATCTTAGAAGCTGCCTGTCTCATCTGTCTTGAGCCGCGGTGGAAACGATGTGGGCCAAGTGTGTGTGCGTGGCCGTCGCGCAGCCACGACCACCCAAAACAATATACTCAGCGACTGGCATTTTGTCGTTTCCTCCACCTCTCTTTATCAGGAGACGTTTGACTAACGACAGGACCCAGTACTCGGACACGAGTGTGAGCCGACGACGACGACGACGAGTAGTAGAAAGATTGTTTTTTGTAGTAGTAGTAGTAGTAGTAGTAGTAGTAGTAGTAGTAGTAGTAGTAGTAGTAGTAGTAGTAGTAAGATTGTTTTGTAGTAGTAGTAGTAGTAGTAGTAGTAGTAGTAGTAGTAGTAGTAGTAGTAGTAGTTTGTAGTAGTAGTAGTAGTAGTAGTAGTAGTAGATTGTTTTGTAGTAGTAGTAGTAGTAGTAGTAGTAGTAGTAGTAGTAGTAGTAGTAGTAGTAGTAGTAAAGATTGTTTTGTAGTAGTAGTAGTAGTGGTTGTAGTACCAGTAGTAGTAGAAGATTGTTTTAGTAGTAGTAGTAGTAGTAGTAGTAGTAGTAGTAGTAGATTGTAGTAGTAGTAGTAGTAGTAGTAGTAGTAGTAGTAGTAGTAGTAGTAGTAGTAGTAGTAGTAGTAGTAGTAGTAGTAGTAGTAGTAGTAGTAGTAGTAGAGTTTTGTAGTAGTAGTAGTAGTAGTAGTAGTAGTAGTAGTAGTAGTAGTAGTAGTAGTAGTAGTAGTAGTAGTAGTAGTAGTAGTAGTATGAGTGACTGGCGGGGCTATTACAAGGCAGTTAATCCCTTGAATACTGACACACATTTTTTAGGTTGTAGTGCGATTTGAGTATTTAGTTTGCGTGAGGAAGGGTGTATGAGGTCAAAAGATTAGTGGTCAAACACCACCAGTTAGTAAGCAGAATGAATATGTAAACACGTCCTGGTACTGAAGAGGTTAACCATCATCACCTTCACAACAGTCGTGCACTGCCTCATCAAACTCTCTTGTAAATACCGAATACCACATCATTTTATCAGGCAATACCGGGTTGACACTTCATAATACAGGCTTCACTTAACTCCATAACAACATAACTAAATAAATAACAACATGAGCAATGAAAGACAACACAAGCTCACTTGTAAATACCAAACAAGGCTGCCACTCGTAGGGGAAATCCCCTTCAGTAGGTCATTTTAGCCTAATGTAGGGGGTAGGGAATACCGACGGGAAAATACCAATTTGTAAGGAAACTACAGTTTATTGACAATATGTAGGGGAAGGTTTTTTTTTTTTTTTACTTTAAACACTATAAATATTTGTCTGGACACCAATTAGTTTATAAACAAAATAAATAAATAAATAAATAAATAAATAAATATATATATATATATATATATATATATATATATATATATATATATATATTATTATTATTATTATTACTAATGTGTGTGTGTGTGTGTGTGTGTGTGTGTGTGTGTGTGTGTGTGTGTGTGTGTGTGTGTGTGTGTGTGTGTGTGCTGCTCACTGCATTGTACACACTGGCTCAGGCGTTGCCAGGCTGCTCCACGCCGAACGGCCACTGTATGACACATACTTGCATTGCATTTTCTGCATCCAGCGTTTATTTATCATGCTTATCACAAATGCATAGAGATAACATCATCATGCACGTTAGAATGAAAAAACAAACAAACCTGTTAGATCAAGCTTATGAGTGGTGGTGGTCTCTGTAGCGGGGTCCACACTTGTGGTGGAGGTGACTGGTGAGCTGCGGTGTCTGGCAGAGATCCTATCAAAGTTAGCACAAAACGTTCACTGACCACTAATGATGTAAGAGAGAGAGAGTGTTTGTTGGCATTGTAGGAAAGAAAACGACAAGTTTACTGTACTTGACGACAAACTAATCAAATCTGGCCGCGCCTTCATTAAGAAAATTCCTGTCCACTATTGTGGACACCCGCTTTAACACCCCACGTTCCGCTGACTCCGCCCCACTCCCTAGAGAGAGAGAGAGAGAGAGAGAGAGAGAGAGAGAGAGAGAGAGAGAGAGAGAGAAAGAGTAAATAAATGAGATCAATAATAGAATAAAGAAAGGTGAAGCAGAATGAATGACTATTTACAATGATGACACGCAGTGTGTGTGTGTGTGTGTGTGTGTGTGTGTGTGTGTGTGTAATTCACTGTTTGATCTGCTGCAGTCTCTGACGAGACAGCCAGACGTTACCCTACGGAACGAGCTCAGAGCTCATTATTTCCGATCTTCGGATAGGTCTGAGACCAGGCACACACCACACACCGGGACAACAAGGTCACAACTCCTTGATTTACATCCCGTACCTACTCACTGCTAGGTGAACAGGGGCTACACGTGAAAGGAGACACACCCAAATATCTCCACCCGGCCGGGGAATCGAACCCCGGTCCTCTGGCTTGTGAAGCCAGTGCTCTAACCACTGAGCTACCGGGCCGTGTGTGTGTGTGTGTGTGTGTGTGTGTGTGTGTGTGTGTGTGTGTGTTGTATGAAAATGTGAGTGTGCGTGCGCTTGCATACAAGCTTGTGGGCAGAACTGCGTGTAAATGTGGAGTGTGTGTGTGTGTGTGTGTGTGTGTGTGTGTGTGTGTGTGTGTGTGTGTGTGTGTGTGTGTGTGTGTGTGTGTGATAATGAGTCTGCTTGCGTATGCGTGCGTTTGTGTGCGTGCGTAAGGCTTTGCGTGAGTGAGTGTGTGTGTGTGTGTGTGTGTGTGTGTGTGTGTGTGTGTGTGTGTGTGTGTGTGTGTGTGTGTGTGTGTGTATCTGTGCGTGTTACTGCGTGCGTGCGACAAAAAAAGCCCTGTCAAAAAGTCCCTCCAAAAAGACCACTAAAACAAACTCCAAACCCTGCCAGGAAGCCTCGTCAAAGCAAAAATCCCGCCAAAAAAAATCTAACTAAAACACCCCACCATGAACACCTGCAAAAATGACCGTCCAAAATGTCCCATAAACACATAAACACACACACACACACACACACACACACACACACACACACACACACACACACACGAAAAAGTCCCATCACAAAACTCTGCCAAAACGTCCTGCCAAAAGGTCCCACCAAAATGCGCCTCCAAAAAGTCCCTTGAAAAACACCAGCCAAAACAAACTACAAAAATCCCTGCCACGAAGCCTCATCAAAGTCAAAATTCAGCCAAAAAAATGCAGCTAAATCTTCCCACCATGAAGACCTGCAAAAATGTCCTGCTAAAATGTCTCTGCCAAAGCCCCGCCAAGAAAAAGACCCACGAAGCCCCGCCAAATTGACCCTCCAACATGCTCCGTCAATAAAAATCGCGTAAAATTCCCGCCACAAAACTC
>NC_059265.1:2043335-2050835 GCF_017591435.1 Portunus trituberculatus
GAGAGAGAGAGAGAGAGAGAGAGAGAGAGAGAGAGAGAGGAGAATCACGATACACACAAACACACACACACACACACACACACACACACACACACACACACACAAAGCTATGGGCGGCGTCAACAGCTCCACACCCACTGCCGCCCATATTTGTCCCGCCCATGCATGCTCACGCCCAAGCTTCCCAGTCAGCCCATACGCCTCCGCAGCCGCCCTCACTATATAATGAAGTGACTCAAGACACACAGATCCACGTGTTCCGGAGAAAACTGACGTCTGACAGGAGAGAGAGAGAGAGAGAGAGAGAGAGAGAGAGAGAGAGAGAGAGAGAGAGAGAGAGAGAGAGAGAGAGAGAGAGAGAGATAAGGGTGTTTACTAGAAGTGTCAGGAGGCGGCGTGTAACTCTTACAAAGAGTGTCTCCATCTTGTGGTGGTGATTGATGCACTACATAAAGCAGAGTTCAGTGTAATTATCTTCCAGCAGTCCACCTCGCCATGCCCTCTTGTGTTTCTTGTTAAAGCAGGCACCACCCTCCCCACGCATTATAACTACCATACGCCTAATTAACTACCTTACCGCTAACTGTCCACATGTGACTCCTTCAATGCACGACACACCTTCCTAGTACAGCCTGTCAACCCCGTCACTGTCCCATCACCGTCCCATCACTAATGACTCTGTGGCACCATTAATTAACTACCCTTCTCTATCCACTCACTCCCACACGTCACGTCACCCCTTCAGTGCATTATTATACAGCTTTCTATTAAATTATCCGCCCCATTACCGTCCCATCACTGTCTCATCATGTTTGTTACCTCCACTCTATTAATAGACTCACCCTCTCACTGAGCAGGTGGAGCTGGTGGACTAGGTGGGGCAAGTGGGGCGGTCACCGTGTTCCCAGGTCTCGTGTCTGGTGAGGAAGAGGACGTCTGGTCACTGGCGGCGGTGGTGGTGGTGGACGTGGTGGGGAGTTGCCAAATGGAAATATTCTACGTCACCAGATCCACCTTGAAAAGCCGCAAAAAGACCGCCAAATCATTGTTATACATGCTACAAATGTTCCTAGACGAAGTAATTGGCTTGATTAACACACAGGCTAATCAGTATAGGGCCCCGTTGACCGTTTATCCCTCCGAGTGACGCAGAGCAAACCTGTCTCGGGAGTCTCGATCGCCACCCTCTAATCACTCGCCTTTTAAATCCGATTGATGTTTAATTGATTGATTGATAAGTTTATTGTTGTAGCAGTGTATACACCATCGAAATGTTGTTCATTTCCCTATGAATGAACCTATCAAATTACCAAGTTATCTATCTATCTATCTACACACAAGCATGTAAATATCTTCTCCAGCACCGCCAACACCCACACCTGCCCACCTTCGCCATCATGAACGGGAGTGTGTCAGTTTACACATTACTACTAGTATTTCCATGCAACTATATTGTGGCATCATATCACCTCAGACGCTGTGGCGCCATGCAGCAAATTGTTGACTAATTTCGCTTCACTTGCAAACCAGATATTGTTTTGCATCTCTTTCAACTGATAGGAAAACAAGTCGATACATTATGCATTTTATTATATCAAGAGATATTGTGTTGCCATTAGAAATATATAGGAGTATCATTCACAAGATATCGTCATATCAGTAGGTATGAAAAATAAATACAAGTAACAAAAACTGCACCACGTTACAAGACACTGGCCAGACACTTAAATTAAGTATTGCATTGAAAGACTCACAAAACATCATCTCGGGAAACACGTAACAATACCTTTGTGCTTCACAACAGGAATGATGAGTGATGAGCAGAGGAATCGTGACCCAAGAGGTTACCTTCCTCTCTTAGTCTACACTCTCCTTCCTTAAATACTATATACATATGTACACCGTACACTCCTATTACAATGCTATGCATAACTTCTAAATATTACCGTTTTCTGCTGGTGTAGATAAGGCATTGCAAAAAACCATACCCGCTACATATCTACAACTGTCTACAAATTCTACAAATTTATCAACCCAATCTACAAATGGTCAATGAAATACACTACACCAGTGATGAAGATCTGTGGCCAACCTTCAGAACTTTATTGGTACGTCTCCAAGAATCACCCTTTTCTTCTTTCTCTTCCTTTTTTTCCTCCTCTTGTTCCTTTGGCAACACCGGCAGTAGTAGCAGTCTGGTGTCTGTTGTATGTCATGCACGCTCACTCCAAAAACTTGCCTCACTTCTTTGGCGTTAGTAGTACTGAATCCTGGAACAAGAGATGGAACAATATTGAAATGGCGTCCTCCTCAATGCCTGTTGTCTTGTAGTACACAGGGTTGGGGAAGGAATTGTGGATGATGTAACGATAAGGATGGTATGTTAAGGAGAGCCAAGGTGGATCGGGTTTGCGTGAGTGGCTCTGTAGACCTAAGGAGGAAAACTGCCGTACCAAACCCATAATACCAAAACAATTGTTCAGTTTACTGTCCATATCAATTTGGAACACTGCCGAACCTGTTATAATGGTCAACAATTTGAAATCATTGAAACTAGCTTTGTCAAATCCCTTGGATACTGCCAACATGAAAAACCTCATAGTACCAATAAACGCACTTACAATTCACTACAAGCACACAGTATGCACCAATACTGACACCACACCACAAAACACACCATACACAACTGACACACACACAAACAACTTAAATCACTCAAAACTAACCCAAAACACCCTGCAACACCTCAAAATATAAAAAGCTCACCCAAAACACATTACAGACACCCAAGTTACCAATATCATCCCTAGACACACACACACACACACACACACACACACACACACACACACACACACACACACACACAACACTACACTACACTAGAGAGAGAGAGAGAGAGAGAGAGAGAGAGAGAGAGAGAGAGAGAGAGAGAGAGAGAGAGAGAGAGAGAGAGAGAGAGAGAGAGAGAGAGAGAGAGAGAGAGAGAGAGAGAGAGAGAGAGAGAGAGAGAGAGAGAGCAAACAAATCTTAACAGAAAAACAAGAACAACAACAACAAAACCACAATTTCCTTTACTCCTATATCCAGGGCAGAACACGGAGACACAGGCTTGCCCGACTTTAGTGAACAGCGGCGGGCAGTCAGTGTGGTGCAAGGTGTAGGTAATCTGCGCCGTGAATTGACCGCCCACAGCCTCCGCCACGTCCACCTCATTCTGCCTGTCGTCACCTGGGAACGAAGCGGGTAATCAATGATAAAGGACACTTGTTATAAGGGCCCACTGACACTGAGCTAGCCTGTTGAGGGCCTCAAAACATACTCAAAAATCCTTGTATAGGCCCAATTCACTCTTACACACACCCACGACAAACCACACATACCCAAACCCTCTTAAAATCTCAATAACATTCCAGAACACACTAAGAAAACACAGAACAGGTTAAAATACCTCCAAACTCACTAGAAACACCCAATATTTAATTAAATATCCCCCACACACACCCAAAAGACCACTAACCCCCCCCACCACTTATAACACTCATAATAATACCAAATCCCACTCAGAACACCAACCAATCCTCAAAGTTCTCCCAAACCACACTCAAAACATACTAATACACTTACCTAAATATTACACCTTGGCTTCTTCTACTATTCCACCTTTATTTCTCATTTTTTCTTCATTCTTCTCCATTATTACTCCTTCTTCTTCCTCCTCCTCCTTCCATCCACACGTCTGAGCCTAGAAACACATCAAAACACTAGATATTAGACAAAATATTCAGGAAAAGGAGGGTGACTTAAGTATTATGGCTTTGCTGCTGCTCCTCTTCCTCCTCCATTTCTCCTCTCTTCCTCTTTATCCTCCTTTATTTCAACTTTCTTCCTCTTTCTGCTACAATTATCTAAACATCTGAACCTAGAAACCCACGAAAACACGTAGAAATCACTAGATATTAGGCAAAATATCGACGAACTGTGGATTTGGAAAATTGGCGCCAGCCACTACCTGGGTGGGCTGTGGTCATCCGAGAGAGAACGGGAACGGGGCTGACTCGGCTAAATTACGTAAATCATTTCATTTCAAAAAATGACTTTTAGAAAAAACGAAGCCACGGCCAAATGCTTGTTATTTTATGACGTGATAAATACTTAAACTAATTTTCAAAATATCAAAATATCTCCAGCTTAACTGGTTTTTAAAAAAGGTCTAAATTAAGTACGTTAAAAGTACAAAAACATTTTAACCCATAAATCTCTTAAAACGTCCTATAAAGTCAAGCCATTTTCACTTGGCGTGTATTTTATCACATTTCAGGGAGTCTGAGCTAGCTTTCAGGGCATTCTACAGCGTGTTAGACCGAGAAGCAGAAACGTGAGCAAATAAAATAAAGAAAAATAAGAGCTTTTTTACAACAGCACCAAACACCATTTCAAAGTCCACATATTTCACTCAATAGATTGATTTCACACTTAAAAGAGGACAGGCACTTTTTGCTACCATAAAGGCCCACTTATACCTTGAAATGAAAAAGCTCAAAACTCCAAGTGGGAAATTTTGAGCGTTAAAAGCCTTTAACATACGCCATAAAACACCACTAAACGCCACATATTTACCCAGCACAGGCGCGGAACACACTTCAAACACAACGAAACATTTATAGAAACCATAAAAACATACCATGGAAGCGTAATATTAGCGTCAGGAAATATTGGAAAAAAAGTATTTGACCCAACAGGCTGGTGACGGGTGGGTGAGGGCGGGTGTAGGGTGTTGGCTAGGGGACCGTCGGGGGGGAAGCGGCCTGGAGGCAACACCGGCGGCGGGACATCCATATATAGCCTTTATCATCTCACCAAACCAAAATTAAGCCACACAGAGAAATTTTGACTAGACTAAATGAAATGTTAGACTGGTGGCTACCTTGTGACACATGTTTGGCCGAGGGTAAGTGAAGGAAACAAATATGAGAGGGTAATACAGACGCCTTGCTCTTTTATGCTCCTTATACCATTACTTGAAAATATTTGCGTACTGTTTTCACTCTCATATGTAAAGAAAACCTAACATTAAGTGAATAGCCTTATAAATACCTTTAATAGACGAAGATTAGGCAGTGTGGTGAAGGCTTGCACGGTTTCTCATACTGATTGCCTCTTGGTGCTCCTTGAAAACTGTCGGTAATATAGCAACACTTCACTTTATTTGTGTGTGTGTGTGTGTGTGTGTGTGTGTGTGTGTGTGTGTGTGTGTGTGTGTGTGTGTGTGTGTGTGTGTGTCTCTGGGTGTGGATGTGCATGGGTCAGTATAGCCCACCGCCACAACTGTGTTCACCACCACCACCGCTAAGAGACTACTGCCGTAGCAAAAGGTTATCTGTGAAGTCAGGACGCATGTATATATGTTTATGATAACTATCTGTCACTAAATCTCTTATTAATGAGACGCTATGCTTATACAAATACCACATGTCGATTTATTGGTTATTGTGACATCTTCCTCTTCGTTATCGTGTCCAGCTTTTGTTATTTGTCAAAGCAGGAAATATTAAATTGTATCTTGTTGTACAGCGAGTGTTGGCAAATCCGCGAGGCAATAAACAAGGTGCTTAAAAGGCAGACTGTACTATTTTTCTCATTCTCCATTTCTACCGCCTGATATACGAGTATTTCTGACAATAAACCAGGGTGACAGGATACTAAGTAGAGCAATATAGACTTTTTCTATCTACATACACATCTATATTATTATTTATATACGAATTCATTGACTCATCTATCTGCCTGCCTATCCATCTATCTGTTTGTTTGCCCAACTGTCTATTTACATATCTATCAACCCATCAAATTACCCGCTTATCCATCTATCTTCACACAAGCATATAAATACCACTCGCCAACCACCACCACCACCACCACCACAACCACTGCCAGTTCCCGCATCTGCCCATTCAGTCAGTTAGCCAAATAGTCAGTCAGCCAGATAGTCAGTCATTTAGTTAGTATTTTATTCATTTAATCAGTCAGTCAGTCAGTCAGTCAGAAAGTCAGTCCAAATGTCAGTCAGTCAGTGAATCTATTAGTTAGACAGGCAATCTATCCATCAATCCGTCAATCTTTCAGCCACTCAATCAATCAATATTCACGATGCAAAACAAGCAAACACACCATCACCAACAATCACCACCACCACCACCAATACACAGCACACTGACATCATCACCACCAACACTTTCTAAAGGTGTGTACACACTTACTGAATTTCCACGCATCGTTTCATCGTTGCGTATCACCTTATAATGCGTTACCGTGCAACAGGGTATTGTACCCATTTTTGCCTATCCGCGTGGTGTATCATCGTTGAGTGATGCAACAGTGTCATTCAGTTTGTTCCTGACCGTAGATATGAGTGCAAATGTGCAGTTGTCTGTGGCCACGTTTAGTTTTATTCATGAACATCAAATCAATAAAAGGAAAAATGAATGACGGAGTTGGTGGGTGTCTACACTATGTATGTGTAATGAAACAATACTGTGTTGACTGACTTGAAATTCCAGCATGTGACGGAACTGTATCAAAACGTGACAAGGATACACACAACTGATTTTGAGTTTGTCTGCAATTGGGGTCAAAATTGCAAAAAATATTCATGCCCGTCCACGACAACACTGAACATGCAACTGGACGATCCCACGCTCCTTGTCACACACACACACACACACACACACACACACACACACACACGAAGGTTGGTGAGTTGTGTATCATTCCTTTGAGATGACGCCAAAATACCGAAAAATGGCGGATGGAACCCGTTGCGTAACTTTGTGTCATATTTTGACACGCAACGGTGAAGCACTATCCTGTCAACACTGCTACGCAACGGTGATCCGATACGTGGAAATGCAACAAGTGTGTACACGCCTTAATTAAAACACAAACAATATTCATACACAGTGTTACACCCGCAACCCCGACCGCCGCCCCTCCACCGCTCCTCTGGTCCCGCGGCACGCAGGGTGGCCAGCCAGACAGCCGAGGTGACTCTGGGCGGCGGACTAACCTTCCTTCAAGACGTGTTTGTGTCCGTGGTGGAGGAATGAACTGATGGTGGTAGTGGTGGTAGTGGAGGACAGGATTCAGAGTGAGTGAGTGAGTGAGTGAGTGAATAAGTGAGTGAGAAAGAGGACAGGAAAGAATAGAAGAAAGAGGAAAAATAAGAATATCTTATCAGAGCACAACATTTTCTCTCTCTCCCCCACCCCAGGTCTCGTGTCTGGTGATGAAATGGACGTCTGGTCAGTGGTGGTGGTGGTGGTCAGTTGCCAAATGAAAATATTCTACGTCACCAGCTCCACCTTGAAAAGTCGCTCCAGTTTGGTCATTACCACAGACTGATGGAAAGTTTGAAGTTAATTTGGGCAGCATGACGTTATGAGGATAATGAATATAATGATGTAAGAGCTGGAGAACCACTGATGAGAGAAGAGAGGCGAG
>NC_059265.1:2052467-2058502 GCF_017591435.1 Portunus trituberculatus
CTACTGCCGGTGTTGCCAAAGGAACAAGAGGAGGAAAAAGGAAGAGGAAGAAGAAAAGGGTGATTCTTGGAGACGTACCAATGAAGTTCTGAAGGTTGGCCACAGATCTTCATCACTGGTGTAGTGTATTTCATTGACCATTTGTAGATTGGGTTGATAAATTTGTAGAATTTGTAGACAGTTGTAGATATGTAGCGGGTATGGTTTTTGCAATGCCTTATCTACACCAGCAGAAAACGGTAATATTTAGAAGTTATGCATAGCATTGTAATAGGAGTGTACGGTGTACATATGTATATAGTATTTAAGGAAGGAGAGTGTAGACTAAGAGAGGAAGGTAACCTCTTGGGTCACGATTCCTCTGCTCATCACTCATCATTCCTGTTGTGAAGCACAAAGGTATTGTTACGTGTTTCCCGAGATGATGTTTTGTGAGTCTTTCAATGCAATACTTAATTTAAGTGTCTGGCCAGTGTCTTGTAACGTGGTGCAGTTTTTGTTACTTGTATTTATTTTTCATACCTACTGATATGACGATATCTTGTGAATGATACTCCTATATATTTCTAATGGCAACACAATATCTCTTGATATAATAAAATGCATAATGTATCGACTTGTTTTCCTATCAGTTGAAAGAGATGCAAAACAATATCTGGTTTGCAAGTGAAGCGAAATTAGTCAACAATTTGTTGCATGGCGCCACAGCGTCTGAGGTGATATGATGCCACAATATAGTTGCATGGAAATACTAGTAGTAATGTGTAAACTGACACACTCCCGTTCATGATGGCGAAGGTGGGCAGGTGTGGGTGTTGGCGGTGCTAGTGGAGATTTTTACATGCTTGTGTGTAGATAGATAGATAGATAAGTTGGTAATTTGATAGGTTCATTCACAGGGAAACTGACAACAGTTCGATGGTGTATACATTGTTACAACAATAAACTTATCAATCAATCAATTAAACATCAATCGGATTTAAAAGGCAAGTGATGAGACGGTGGCGAGCGTGGCTCTCATGACAAGTTTGCTCTGCGTCACTGGGAGGGATAAACGGTCATTAGAGTCAACGGGGCCCTATACTGATTAGCCTATGTGTAAGTCAAGCCAATTACTTCGTCTAGGAACATTTGTAGCATGTACAACAATGATTTAGCGACCTTTTTGCGGCTTTTCAAGGTGGATCTGGTGATTTAGAATATTTCTATTTGGCAACTGCCCACCACCATCATCACCACCACAATCAGCTACCAGACGTCCATTTCCTCACCAGACACGAGACCTGTGAACACGGTGACCGCCCCACTTGCCTCACCTAGTCCACCAGCTCCACCTGCTCAGTGAGAGGGTGAGTCTATTAATAGAGTGGAGGTAACAAACATGATGAGACAGTGATGGGACGGTAATGGGGCGGATAATTTAATAGAAAGCTGTATAATAATGCACTGAAGGGGTGACGTGACGTGTGGGAGTGAGTGGATGTGAAAGGTAGTTATTAATGGTGCCACAGAGTCATTAGTGATGGGACGGTGATGCGACAGAGACGGGATGGACAGGCTGTACTAGGAAGGTGTCACATGTCGCCTGCCAGACGTCAGTTTTCTCCGGAACACGTGGATCTGTGTGTCTTGAGTCACTTCATTATATA
Source organism: Portunus trituberculatus (assembly GCF_017591435.1). Taxonomy (NCBI): domain Eukaryota; kingdom Metazoa; phylum Arthropoda; class Malacostraca; order Decapoda; family Portunidae; genus Portunus; species Portunus trituberculatus. The sequence goes on from NC_059265.1 coordinate 2,054,117, forward strand.
GTGAGGGCGGCTGCGGAGGCGTATGGGCTGACTGGGGAAGCTTGGGCGTGAGCATGCATGGGCGGGACAAATATGGGTGGCAGTGGGTGTGGAGCTGTTGACGCCGCCCATAGCTTTGTGTGTGTGTGTGTGTGTGTGTGTGTGTGTGTGTGTGTGTGTGTTTGTGTGTGTCGTCATTTCTCCTCTCCTCTCCTCTCCTCTCTCTCTCTCTCTCTCTCTCTCTCTCTCTCTCTCTCTCTCTCTCTCTCTCGTGTCGTCTGGTCTGGTCTCCTTGCTGTGTCTCGTCTTGTTGACCAGCGTCTGAGGTGATATGATGCTAAAATATAGTGGCATGGAAATACTAGTAGTATTGTGTAAACTGACACACTGCCGTTCATGATGGCGAAGGTGGGCAGGTGTGGGTGTTGGCGGTGCTGGTGGAGATATCTACATGCTTGTGTGTAGATAGATAGATACATAAGCTGGTAATTTGTTAGGTTCATTCATACGTAAATTGACAACAGTTCGATGGTGTATACACTGCTATAACAATAAACTTATCAATCAATCAAGTAAACATCAATGAGATTTAAAAGGCGAGTGATGAGAGTGTGGGGAACAGCGGGGAAGGGGGAGGTGGAGAGGAGACGAGCGAGGCTCCCGAGACAAGTTTGCTGTGCGTCACTGACAGGGATAAACTCTCCGTGTCAAGGCCCCATCACACCAGAGGCGGTCCTTACTACGCGCAGCAGGTTCTCAACACGTTCATAAAATTTTTGAGGACGTAGTGGAGACGTGATGGAATTGCGAAATCCCTCCACTGCTACGTATCTACCAAGCCTTTACTGCGTACGTCCCTTGATATCGCTACGATATCACTGTGTCCAATCGGGTTTAACTACGGTCATAACACGCATGTGATCAGGCTCCCGCCACGCTCACTAAGTTCCCGCCATGCTCACTGGGTTCTTACCACGTGCCCAACCAGCGCGCAATACGCTCACGTGACGCAAGCAGGAAGTGCTGCTTCCTGTCACTTCAGTTCTCGCCTCTCTTCTCTCATCAGTGGTTCTCCAGCTCTTACATCATTATATTCATTATCCTCATAACGTCATGCTGCCCAAATTAACTTCAAACTTTCCATCAGTCTGTGGTAATGACCAAACTGGAGCGACTTTTCAAGGTGGAGCTGGTGACGTAGAATATTTTCATTTGGCAACTGACCACCACCACCACCACTGTCCAGACGTCCATTTCATCACCAGACACGAGACCTGGGGTGGGGGAGAGAGAGAAAATGTTGTGCTCTGATAAGATATTCTTATTTTTCCTCTTTCTTTTATTCTTTCCTGTCCTCTTTCTCACTCACTTATTCACTCACTCACTCACTCACTCACTCTGAATCCTGTCCTCCACTACCACCACTACCACCATCAGTTCATTCCTCCACCACGGACACAAACACGTCTTGAAGGAAGGTTAGTCCGCCGCCCAGAGTCACCTCGGCTGTCTGGCTGGCCACCCTGCGTGCCGCGGGACCAGACGAGCGGTGGAGGGCGGCGGTCGGGGTTGCGGGTGTAACACTGTGTATGAATATTGTTTGTGTTTTAATTAAGGCGTGTACACACTTGTTGCATTTCCACGTATCGGATCACCGTTGCGTAGCAGTGTTGACAGGATCGGATCACCGTTGCGTAGCAGTGTTGACAGGATAGTGCTTCACCGTTGCGTGTCAAAATATGATACAAAGTTACGCAACGGGTTCGATCCGCCATTTTTCGGTATTTTGGCGTCATCTCAAAGGAATGATACACAACTCACCAACCTTCGTGTGTGTGTGTGTGTGTGTGTGTGTGTGGACAAGGAGCGTGGGATCGTCCAGTTGCATGTTCAGTGTTGTCGTGGACGGGCATGATTATTTTTTGCAATTTTGACCCCAATTGCAGACAAACACAAAATCAGTTGTGTGTATCCTTGTCACGTTTTGATACAGTTCCGTCACATGCTGGAATTTCAAGTCAGTCAACACAGTATTGTTTCATTACACATACATAGAGTGTAGACACCCACCAACTCCGTCATTCATTTTTCCTTTTATTGATTTGATGTTCATGAATAAAACTAAACGTGGCCACAGACAACTGCACATTTGCACTCATGGTATTTATATGCTTGTGTGAAGATAGATGGATAAGCGGGTAATTTGATGGGTTGATAGATATGTAAATAGACAGTTGGGCAAACAAATAGATAGATGGATAGGCAGGCAGATAGATAAGTCAATAAATTCGTAAATAATTAACAATATAGATGTGCATGTAGATAGAAAAAAGTCTATATTCCTCTACTTAGTGTCCTGTCACCCTGGTTTATTGTCAGAAATACTCGTATATCAGGCGGTAGAAATGGTGAATGAAAAATAGTACAGTCTGCCTTTTAAGCACCTTGTTTATTGCCTCGCGGGAGTTGCCACACTCGCTGTACAACAAGATACAATTTAATATTTCCTGCTTTGACAAATAACAAAAGCTGGACACGATAACGAAGAGGAAGATGTCACAATAACCAATAAATCGACATGTGGTATTTGTATAAGCATAGCGTCTCATTAATAAGAGATTTAGTAACAGATATTTATCATAAACATATATATACATGCGTCCTGTCTTCACAGACAATCTTTTGCTACGGCAGTAGTCTTTTAGCGGTGGTGGTGGTGAACACAGTTGTGGCGGTGGGCTATACTGACCCATGCACACCCACACCCACACCCAGAGACACACACACACGCACACACACACCCACACCCACAGACACACACACACACACACAAATAAAGTGAAGTGTTGCTATATTACCGACAGTTTTCAAGAAGTACCAACCACCAGCAGCAAGCCTTCACCACAACACTCCATACTGCCTAATCTTCGTGTATTAAAGGTATTTATAAGGCTATTCACTTAATGTTAGGTTTTCTTTACATATGAGAGTGAAAACAGTACGCAAATATTTTCAAGTAATGGTATAAGGAGCATAAAAAGAGCAAGGCGTCTGTATTACCCTCTCATATTTGTTTCCTTCACTTACCCTCGGCCAAACATGTGTCACAAGGTAGCCACCAGTCTAACATTTCATTTAGTCTAGTCAAAATTTCTCTGTGTGGCTTAATTTTGGTTTGGTGAGATGATAAAGGCTATATATGGATGTCCCGCCGCCGGTGTTGCCTCCAGGCCGCTTCCCCCCCGACGGTCCCCTAGCCAACACCCTACACCCGCCCTCACCCACCCGTCACCAGCCAGTTGGGTCAAATACTTTTTTTCCAATATTTCCTGACGGTAATATTGCGCTTCCATGGTATGTTTTTATGGTTTCTATAAATGTTTCGTTGTGTTTGAAGTGTGTTCCGCGCCTGTGCTGGGTAAATATGTGGCGTTTAGTGGTGTTTTATGGCGTATGTTAAAGGCTTTTTAACGCTCAAAATTTCCCACTTGGAATTTTGAGCTTTTTCATTTCAAGGTATAACTGAGCCATTATGGTGTCAAAAGTCGGTTATACTCTTTTAAGCGTGTAATCAATCTATTGAGTGAAATATGTGGACTTTGAAATGGTGTTTGGTGCTGTTGTATAAAGCTCTTATTTTTCTTTATTTTATTTGCTCACGTTTCTGCTTCTCGGTCTAACACGCTGTAGAAGGCCCTAAAAGATAGCTCAGACTCCCTGAAATGTGATAAAATACACGCCAAGTGAAAATGGCTTGACTTTATAGGACGTTTTAAGAGATTTATGGGTTAAAATGTTTTTGTACTTTTAACGTACTTAATTTAGACCTTTTTTAAAAACCAGTTAAGCTGGAGATATTTTGATATTTTGAAAATTAGTTTAAGTATTTATCACGTCATAAAATAACAAGCGTTTGGCCGTGGCTTCGTTTTTTCTAAAAGTCATTTTTGAAATGAAATGATTTACGTAATTTAGCCGAGTCACCCCCGTTCCCGTTCTCTCTCGGATGACCACAGCCCACCCAGGTAGTGGCTGGCGCCAATTTTCCAAATCCACAGTTCGTCGATATTTTGCCTAATATCTAGTGATTTCTACGTGTTTTCGTGGGTTTCTAGGTTCAGATGTTTAGATAATTGTAGCAGAAAGAGGAAGAAAGTTGAAATAAAGGAGGATAAAGAGGAAGAGAGGAGAAAGGGAGGAGGAAGAGGAGCAGCAGCAAAGCCATAATACTTAAGTCACCCTCCATTTCCTGAATATTTTGTCTAATATCTAGTGTTTTGATGTGTTTCTAGGCTCAGACGTGTGGATGGAAGGAGGAGGAGGAAGAAGAAGGAGTAACAATGGAGAAGGATGAAGAAGAAATGAGAAATAAAGGTGGAATAAGAGAAGGAGCCAAGGTGTAATATT
>NC_059265.1:2059002-2066502 GCF_017591435.1 Portunus trituberculatus
GACGTTATGAGGATAATGAATATAATGATGTAAGAGCTGGAGAACCACTGATGAGAGAAGAGAGGCGAGAACTGAAGTGACAGGAAGCAGCACTTCCTGCTTGCGTCACGTGAGCGTATTGCGCGCTGGTTGGGCACGTGGTAAGAACCCAGTGAGCATGGCGGGAACTTAGTGAGCGTGGCGGGAGCCTGATCACATGCGTGTTATGACCGTAGTTAAACCCGATTGGACACAGTGATATCGTAGCGATATCAAGGGACGTACGCAGTAAAGGCTTGGTAGATACGTAGCAGTGGAGGGATTTCGCAATTCCATCACGTCTCCACTACGTCCTCAAAAATTTTATGAACGTGTTGAGAACCTGCTGCGCGTAGTAAGGACCGCCTCTGGTGTGATGGGGCCTTGACACGGAGAGTTTATCCCTGTCAGTGACGCACAGCAAACTTGTCTCGGGAGCCTCGCTCGTCTCCTCTCCACCTCCCCCTCCCCCGCTGTTCCCCACACTCATCACTCGCCTTTTAAATCTCATTGATGTTTACTTGATTGATTGATAAGTTTATTGTTATAGCAGTGTATACACCATCGAACTGTTGTCAATTTACGTATGAATGAACCTAACAAATTACCAGCTTATGTATCTATCTACACACAAGCATGTAGATATCTCCACCAGCACCGCCAACACCCACACCTGCCCACCTTCGCCATCATGAACGGCAGTGTGTCAGTTTACACAATACTACTAGTATTTCCATGCCACTATATTGTAGCATCATATCACCTCAGACGCTGGTCAACAAGACGAGACACAGCAAGGAGACCAGACCAGACGACACGAGAGAGAGAGAGAGAGAGAGAGAGAGAGAGAGAGAGAGGAGAGAGAGAGAGAGGAGAGGAGAGGAGAAATGACGACACACACACACACACACACACACACTTACCACTCACTTACCACACACACACACACACACACACAAAGCTATGGGCGGCGTCAACAGCTCCACACCCACTGCCGCCCATATTTGTCCCGCCCATGCATGCTCACATGTTACACCTTCCTAGTACAGCCTGTCCATCCCGTCACTGTCGCCCCCATCACTAATGACTCTGTGGCACCATTAATAACTACCTTTCACATCCACTCACTCCCACACGTCACGTCACCCCTTCAGTGCATTATTATACAGCTTTCTATTAAATTATCCGCCCCATTACCGTCCCATCACTGTCTCATCATGATTGTTACCTCCACTCTATTAATAGACTCACCCTCTCACTGAGCAGGTGGAGCTGGTGGACTAGGTGAGGCAAGTGGGGCGGTCACCGTGTTCACAGGTCTCGTGTCTGGTGAGGAAATGGACGTCTGGTAGCTGATTGTGGTGGTGATGATGGTGGTGGGCAGTTGCCAAATAGAAATATTCTAAATCACCAGATCCACCTTGAAAAGCCGCAAAAAGGTCGCTAAATCATTGTTGTACATGCTACAAATGTTCCTAGACGAAGTAATTGGCTTGACTTACACATAGGCTAATCAGTATAGGGCCCCGTTGACTCTAATGACCGTTTATCCCTCCCAGTGACGCAGAGCAAACTTGTCTTGAGAGCCACGCTCGCCACCGTCTCATCACTCGCCTTTTAAATCCGATTGATGTTTAATTGATTGATTGATAAGTTTATTGTTGTAACAATGTATACACCATCGAACTGTTGTCAGTTTCCCTGTGAATGAACCTATCAAATGACCAACTTATCTTATCTATCTATCTACACACAAGCATGTAAAATCTCCACCAGCACCGCCAACACCCACACCTGCCCACCTTCGCCATCATGAACGGGAGAGTGTCAGTTTACACATTACTACTAGTATTTCCATGCAACTATATTGTGGCATCATATCACCTCAGACGCTGTGGCGCCATGCAGCAAATTGTTGACTAATTTCGCTTCACTTGCAAACCAGATATTGTTTTGCATCTCTTTCAACTGATAGGAAAATAAGTCGATACATTATGCATTTTATTATATCAAGAGATATTGTGTTGCCATTAGAAATATATAGGAGTATCATTCACAAGATATCGTCATATCAGTAGGTATGAAAAATAAATACAAGTAACAAAAACTGCACCACGTTACAAGACACTGGCCAGACACTTAAATTAAGTATTGCATTGAAAGACTCACAAAACATCATCTCGGGAAACACGTAACAATACCTTTGTGCTTCACAACAGGAATGATGAGTGATGAGCAGAGGAATCGTGACCCAAGAGGTTACCTTCCTCTCTTAGTCTACACCTTCCTTCCTTAAATACTATATACATATGTACACCGTACACTCCTATTACAATGCTATGCATAACTTCTAAATATTACCGTTTTCTGCTGGTGTAGATAAGGCATTGCAAAAAACCATACCCGCTACATATCTACAACTGTCTACAAATTCTACAAATTTATGAACCCAATCTACAAATGGTCAATGAAATACACTACACCAGTGATGAAGATCTGTGGCCAACCTTCAGAACTTTATTGATACGTCTCCAAGAATCACCCTTTTCTTCTTTCTCTTCCTTTTTTTTCCTCCTCTTGTTTCTTCGGCAACACCGGCAGTAGTAGCAGTCTGGTGTCTGTTGTATGTCAAAAGGGTATGTTTATCTTGCTGGTCTAAAGGGTATGTTTATCTTGCTGGTCTAAAGGGTATGTTTATCTTGCTGGTCTAAAGGGTATGTTTATCTTGCTGGTCTAAAGGGTATGTTTATCTTGCTGGTCTAAAGGGTATGTTTATCTTGCTGGTCTAAAGGGTATGTTTATCTTGCTGGTCTAAAGGGTATGTTTATCTTGCTGGTCTAAAGGGTATGTTTATCTTGCTGGTCTAAAGGGTATGTTTATCTTGCTGGTCTAAAGGGTATGTTTATCTTGCTGGTCTAAAGGGTATGTTTATCTTGCTGGTCTAAAGGGTATGTTTATCTTGCTGGTCTAAAGGGTATGTTTATCTTGCTGGTCTAAAGGGTATGTTTATCTTGCTGGTCTAAAGGGTATGTTTATCTTGCTGGTCTAAAGGGTATGTTTATCTTGCTGGTCTAAAGGGTATGTTTATCTTGCTGGTCTAAAGGGTATGTTTATCTTGCTGGTCTAAAGGGTATGTTTATCTTGCTGGTCTAAAGGGTATGTTTATCTTGCTGGTCTAAAGGGTATGTTTATCTTGCTGGTCTAAAGGGTATGTTTATCTTGCTGGTCTAAAGGGTATGTTTATCTTGCTGGTCTAAAGGGTATGTTTATCTTGCTGGTCTAAAGGGTATGTTTATCTTGCTGGTCTAAAGGGTATGTTTATCTTGCTGGTCTAAAGGGTATGTTTATCTTGCTGGTCTAAAGGGTATGTTTATCTTGCTGGTCTAAAGGGTATGTTTATCTTGCTGGTCTAAAGGGTATGTTTATCTTGCTGGTCTAAAGGGTATGTTTATCTTGCTGGTCTAAAGGGTATGTTTATCTTGCTGGTCTAAAGGGTATGTTTATCTTGCTGGTCTAAAGGGTATGTTTATCTTGCTGGTCTAAAGGGTATGTTTATCTTGCTGGTCTAAAGGGTATGTTTATCTGTTTATCTTGCTGGTCTAAAGGGTATGTTTATCTTGCTGGTCTAAAGGGTATGTTTATCTTGCTGGTCTAAAGGGTATGTTTATCTTGCTGGTCTAAAGGGTATGTTTATCTTGCTGGTCTAAAGGGTATGTTTATCTTGCTGGTCTAAAGGGTATGTTTAAAGGGATGTTTATCTTGCTGGTCTAAAGGGATGTTTATCTTGCTGGTCTAAAGGGTATGTTTATCTGGTCTAAAGGGATGTTTATCTTGCTGGTCTAAAGGGATGTTTATGTTTATCTTGCTGGTCTAAAGGGATGTTTTTAAAGGGTATGTTTATCTTGCTGGTCTAAAGGGATGTTTATCTTGCTGGTCTAAAGGGATGTTTATCTTGCTGGTTTATCTAAAGGGATGTTATCTTGCTGGTCTAAAGGGTATGTTTATCTTGCTGGTCTAAAGGGATGTTTATCTTGCTGGTCTAAAGGGATGTTTTTAGCTTGCTGGTCTAAAGGGTGTGGTTTTAGCTGGTCTAAAGGGTTTATTGCTTAATTGCTGGTCTAAAGGATATATATATATATATATATATATATATATATATATATATATATATATATATATATATATATATATATATATATATATATATATATGTATATGTTGTGGTGTGTGTGTGTGTGTGTATCAGCTGGTCTAGGTGTTGGTGTATAGGGTTTATGCTATTATTTAGCTGACTACTAAAATGTTTTGAAATTAATAAAAAATCTAAGTAAAATATATGGTTCAGGTAAAATAATGCAAAATATCATCATCATACGTTTATATTGTAAGACAAAAGAAAAGATCTTCGATAAAAACAGAAATGATAGAACATTTCTGGGAAAAGAGATGAGCAGAGCGGCGCGGCGATGGCCTAGTTGTGCTAAAATAACGTCACATATGATCCCTCAGGCCTGTATACCACGTCAGGCCGTGGTGGAGATATTTGGGTGTCTCCTTTCACGTGTAGCCCCTGTTCACCTAGCAGTGAGTAGGTACGGGATGTAAATCGAGGAGTTGTGACCTTGTCCCAGTGTGTAGTGTGTGCCTGGTCTCAGGCCTATCCCAAGATCGGAAATAATGAGCTCTGAGCTCGTTCCGTAGGGTTACGTCTGGCTGTCTCGTCAGAAACTGCAGCAGATCAAACCGTGAAACACACACACGTGCACACGCACACGTGCGTACGTATACACGCACGCACATATGTACACACACACACACACACACACACAAACACACACACACACACACACACACACACACACACACACACACACACACACACACACACACACACACACACACGGCCCGGTAGCTCAGTGGTTAGAGCGCTGGCTTCACAAGCCAGATGACCGGGGTACGATTCCCCGGCCGGGTGGAGATATTTGGGTGTGTCTCCTTTCACGTGTAGCCCCTGTTCACCTAGCAGTGAGTAGGTACGGGATGTAAATCGAGGAGTTGTGACCTTGTTGTCCCGGTGTGTGGTGTGTGCCTGGTCTCAGACCTATCCTATGATCGGAAATAATGAGCTCTGAGCTCGTTCCGTAGGGTAACGTCTGGCTGTCTCGTCAGTGACTGCACCAGATCAAACAGTGAACAGTGAATTACACAAGCACACACACACACACACACACACACACACACACACACACACACACACACACACACATTGGGCAAGCCTCTTAACCCCTTCGCGCCGGATGTTAAAAGCCCGCCTGTATGATATACAGGTGGTAGTGCCGCACGCCCTAGCGCGGGAAACTCATGCAAGCTCGTCATACTTGTCATCTTTGTGTATTATGCTGCTATTTTTTAGTTACTATATCGCCTTCGAAGAGGAAAGTGGACGCTTCTCTCTTCGAGAGAGAGAGAGAGAGAGAGAGAGAGAGAGAGAGAGAGAGAGAGAGAGAGAGAGAGAGATTTGCTAATATTTTAGACACAAGCGGGACGCATGTAGCTTATTTTTCGAGAGGAAGAGGGTGAGGAGGGAAGGAGACGGAAACGAAGGGAGAGAGAGAGAGAGAGAGAGAGAGAGAGAGAGAGAGAGAGAGAGAGAGAGAGATTTGTTTGTTTTGTGTGTGTGTGTGTGTGTGTGTGTGTGTGTGTAATTCACTGTTTGATCTGCTGCAGTCTCTGACGAGACAGCCAGACGTTACCCTACGGAACGAGCTCAGAGCTCATTATTTCCGATCTTGGGATAGGTCTGAGACCAGGCACACACCACACACCGGGACAACAAGGTCACAACTCCTCGATTTACATCCCGTACCTACTCACTGCTAGGTGAACAGGGGCTACACGTCAAAGGAGACACACCCAAATATCTCCACCCGGCCGGGGAATCGAATCCTGGTCCTCTGGCTTGTGAAGCCAGCGCTCTGTGTGTGTGTGTGTGTGTTTTCACGAATGTTACAAGGCGGGACGCATGTAACTTATCTTGAGAGAGAGAGAGAGAGAGAGAGAGAGAGAGAGAGAGAGAGAGAGATGGAGTCTATGCCATTGGGGAATTTTAGACACAAGGCGGGACGCATGTAGCTTATCTTTAGTGATTGGTGGAGACAAGGATGGTGGGAGGAGCACTAGGATTTGAAGGACAGCATACGGCGTGTGTAGTTGGTATCCAACACATTATACGGGACAACTGAACTGAAGAAAGCTCAGAAAAGAAATATGACGCCTACGTAGGCGTCACCGTATTGAAGGGGTTAATGTGTAGCCCCTGTTCACCTAGCAGTAAATAGGTACGGGATGTAACTGGAGGAGTTGTGGCTTCGTTTTCCCGGTGTGGAGTGTGTTGTGGTCTCAGTCCTACCCGAAGATCGGTCTATGAGCTCTGACCTCGCTCCGTAATGGGAAGACTGGCTGGGTGACCAGTACGCGACCGAGGTGAATTACACACAAATATATGCACACACACACACACACACACACACACACACACACACACACACACACACACACACACACACACACACACAGATGCAGTTTTTGACCCGATTTTTATTTTGATGAGGCTTCGTTTCAGGGGTTTTTGGATTTTATTTTTGCTGGTCTTTTGGTGGGGCTTTTGGCAGGGATTTTGTATCGGCTTTTGGCGGGTATTTTGACTGGGGATCCTGGCGAGGTTTTTTGGCAAGGCTTTTTGGCGTGACGTTTTGGCGGAGTTTTGTGGCGGGAATTTTACGCGATTTTTATTGACGGAGCATGTTGGAGGGTCAATTTGGCGGGGCTTCGTGGGTCTTTTTCTTGGCGGGGCTTTGGCAGAGACATTTTAGCAGGACATTTTTGCAGGTCTTCATGGTGGGAAGATTTAGCTGCATTTTTTTGGCTGAATTTTGACTTTGATGAGGCTTCGTGGCAGGGATTTTGTAGTTTGTTTTGGCTGGTGTTTTCAAGGGACTTTTGGAGGCGCATTTTGGTGGGACCTTTTGGCAGGACGTTTTCAGCAGAGTTTTGTGATGGGACTTTTCGTGTGTGTGTGTGTGTGTGTGTGTGTGTGTGTGTGTGTGTGTGTGTGTGTTTATGGGACATTTTGGACGGTCATTTTTGCAGGTGTTCATGGTGGGGTGTTTTAGTTAGATTTTTTTTGGCGGGATTTTTGCTTTGACGAGGCTTCCTGGCAGGGTTTGGAGTTTGTTTTAGTGGTCTTTTTGGAGGGACTTTTTGACAGGGCTTTTTTTGTCGCACGCACGCAGTAACACGCACAGATACACACACACACACACACACACACACACACACACACACACACACACACACACACACACACACACACACATACACACTCACGCAAAGCCTTACGCACGCACACAAACGCACGCATACGCAAGCAGACTCATTATCACACACACACACACACACACACACACACACACACACACACAC
>NC_059265.1:2069002-2076615 GCF_017591435.1 Portunus trituberculatus
GGTGGTCGTGGCTGCGCGACGGCCACGCACACACACTTGGCCCACATCGTTTCCACCGCGGCTCAAGACAGATGAGACAGGCAGCTTCTAAGATGTTGGTTGCATCGGGCTGCCGAGTTCTTGATGTGTCAAGGCCCGCCTTGTCGCCTGCCCGCCAGGCGCTGCCCTCTTCCGCCGGCGCTGGATAGCTCCGTCGTTGGGGTCTTGTTGGTTTGATTTTGGAGTCTTCCTGCTCCTAGCCTTTGCCTTCTACTATTTCTACTACTACTACTACTACTACTACTACTACTACTACTACTACTACTACTACTACTACTACTACTACTACTACTACTACTACTACTACTACTACTACTACTACTACTACTACTACTACTAACAACTTCTACTACTACTACTACTACTACTACTTCTACTACTACTACTACTACTAAAAACAATCTTCTACTACTACTACTACTACTACTAACTCTTCACTGCTACTACTACTACTACTACTACTACTGCTGCTGCTGCTGCTGCTGCTGCTGCTACTACTACTACTACTGCTGCTGCTGCTGCTGCTGCTCTGCTGCTGCTGCTGCTGCTGCTGCTGCTGCTGCTGCTGCTGCTGCTGCTGCTGCTGCACTGCTGCTGCTGCTGCTGCTGCTGCTGCTGCTGCTGCTGCTGCTGCTGCTGCTGCTGCTGCTGCTGCTGCTGCTGCTGCTGCTGCTGCTGCTGCTGCTGCTGCTGCTGCTGCTGCTGCTGCTGCTGCTGCTGCTGCTGCTGCTGCTGCTGCACTGCTGCTGCTGCTGCTGCTGCTGCTGCTAAACTGCTGCTGCTGCTGCTGCTACTGCTACTACTGCTACTGCAAACTTGCTGCTGCTGCTGCTACTACTACTAAAAACAATCTTCTACTGCTGCTGCTACTACTACTACTACTACTACTACTACTACTACTACTACTACTACTCTACTACTGCTGGTACTACTACTACTACTACTACTACTACTACTACTACTACTACTACTACTACTACTACTACTACTACTACTACTACTACTACTAAAAAACAATCTTACTACTACTACTACTACTACTACTACTACTACTACTAATAATAATAATAATAATAATAATAATAATAATAATAATAATACCCATCCGTACCTACCCATAGGGCGTTGGCCATGTCTGCCGTGAGACTATGCCAAATCTCCAATAAAAACAAGCTACTCACTGTCCTGTAGTCATAGCATTATAAAAAAATATAACGTTCTCAGAACATTCAGAAACCTTAATTAAGTGGTAGATGATAAAGATAATTGTCATATACGAAAATAAATTAAGCTAGTTCATATACATGGACGGTGATGTGTCATAATTATCAGGTCAGGCGACGTTGCCACTCACGACCCAGGTGGAATTTCCCGTGGAGGTTGGGGGGGTGAGTCAGGTCGCCACGCACGTGTCGCTTCACTTCTCTGGTCATTACCATGGAAGGACCCCTGACGCTTACCGTTATACACTGTCTTGCGCAGCCAGACCAAGGCATTCACCACCATGGAAGGACCCCCTGACGCTTCCCCGTCATACACTGTCTTGCGCAGCCAGACCAAGGCATTCATATTCCGCCTTAATAGATATTTCTTGCAAGAGAAAGCAAATCGGGCAACACTCTTACCTTTGACTCAAGCAAGGAACCACTCAATATATTACTCTGTTTCTACTCGTATGTGCACTTATTTGACAAACATGTAAATTACTTGTCTCATTTTCATGTATATAACCAGAATCTTTATTGCATTTAATGTACTATATAGCTGCATAGGTATTTGGGTCTCTTCTGACTTCTTTTAGTGAAGTAGAGAACGATCATCACTCCGTTTTCTTTGAAGAAGGTACTGTTATAGCAGTGGCATCGTCGCACCCAAGAGGACCCACAATCTTTCTCCTACTACTACTACTACTACTACTACTACTACTACTACTACTACTACTACTACTACTACTACTACTACTACTACTTACTACGAGGCGTGAGTTACGTGATGACACGCACAGGAACTCGTCCTTACACGCACAAAACACGTTTAAAATTTGTGAAGGTGCCCCGCCCGTTGACGACTGTTGTGGTGGTGGTGGTGGTGGACGATAAGGCTTAATGTAGGCGCTCGCTGGACGCACGCTGCTCATCACGCACGCACTCACGTACGCACACTCATTCACACACGCTCATTCACACACACACACACACACACACCGGTAGCTCAGTGGTTAGAGTGCTGGCTTCACAAGCCAGAGGACCGGGGTTCGATTCTCCGGCCGGGTGGAGATATTTGGGTGTGTCTCCTTTCACGTGTAGGTGCTGTTCACCTAGCAGTGAGTAGGTACGGGATGTAAATCGAGGAGTTGTGACCTTGTTGTCCCGGTGTGTGGTGTGTGCCTGGTCTCAGGCCTATCCGAAGATCGGAAATAATGAGCTCTGAGCTCGTTCCGTAGGGTAACGTCTGGCCGTCTCGTCAGAGACTGCAGCAGATCAAACAGTGAATTACATACACACACACACACACACACACACACACACACACACACCAGTTATCTCGTCTTCTTCAATGACACTCAACTGTTCCCTCACTTCTATAGACTGAACATCCTGGCTCTGTCATTTACTTCTACTAATCTAAACTGGGAATCTTCACACATCATCACATTAGAACAATATAAACACTCCCTATGAAATGAGGCGTCTTCAGTATTCTCCGCCAGTTTTCCTCTCCCCCCCTGCTGGTAACTCCCTCCAAGTCAGCAGTATAGGTAAGCTTCACATACATATATTGTCTTAGATAGGCTGGCTGTTCCTCTTACCTATCTTTCTTTTCTAACTGACTGTCCTCACCTTTACTCTCATCGCCTGATTGTTGTGGCATTAGTGATTGTTGTTGTGAGTGGTTGTTAGTGTTATTATTATTGTTATTATTATTATTATTATTATTATTACTTACTACTACTACTACTACTACTACTACTACTACTACTACTACTACTACTACTACTATTATTACTTATTTATTATTTTATTTGTTTATTTATTTATTTATTTATTATCATTTATCATTTATCGTACTACTACTACTACTACTACTACTATCATTATTATTTTATTTATCTATTTATTTATTTATTTAATATTATTATTTTACTACTACTACTACTACTATATTATCACCATCATCATCATCATCATATCATTATCATCATCACTACAATCACCATTATCGGCGGTGTAATAATTCAAAGAAGCATAGGTCACCAGCTCCAGCCCTGCAGGTCATTAACTTGGTGACCTCCAAAGACCCTTGGTAATGTCAACAAAATGGTCTAACCGTGCACAAATCTCAAGGTAAAAATGTGTCCCAGTACTGAAGGGGTTCATTAAGAGAGGTAGCTTAATGCCTCCTCGCTCCTGCCTAACTGCCTGACTGGCTAACAATCGCACCAGCTCCATCACCACTCTCGTTAATGGCCACAGTCTTCACTATCTTAATCCCCACGTAAGTTTGTGAAGCTGTATAAAGTCACCCAGTAGTAAGCGTAGAGCATGGATATCGTAATGTGTCACGGTACTGAAAGGGTTAGCTATCCATTCTTCTAACGTGTTGCATTTCCGTCTTTACAACTCAATTCAACTCAAGCTTCCTTAGAAAAGTGATCCGTTCATGATACGTTTTTACTAATTTTTTTTAATATTGATTCGTTGATTTGCAGGCAGGGTTCACTTGGAGAGAGAGAGAGAGAGAGAGAGAGAGAGAGAGAGAGAGAGAGAGAGAGAGAGAGAGAAATTGTTATTATATATTATACTCATTTCCCGTTAATGATACTTTTTTTTTTTTTCGTTGATTTACAGGCAAGGTTCACTTGGAGGGAGTCGTGAGAGAGAGAGAGAGAGAGAGAGAGAGAGAGAGAGAGAGAGAGAGAGAGAGAGAGAGAGATTATATTATACTCATTTCCGTTAATGATACTTTTTTTTTTTTTATTCGTTGATTTACAGGCAGGGTTCACTTGGAGAGAGAGAGAGAGAGAGAGAGAGAGAGAGAGAGAGAGAGAGAGAGAGAATATTATTATTATCATCTTATCATAATCATTTATTACGAAGGAAGCTTCAAACTGTTACAACATAATGATAAAAAAAAAATCGTGTATATTGTAAGTACTACACGGAAGGTGAGAATGCTTGATGAAACAAATTAATGCAATTGAGTGTGTGTAATGGTTGGTTTGGAAGGAGTTAAAGAGCGTGGCTAGTTTATATCCAGGTGGTGGACCAGTGGTTAGGTTCACTGGCAGCGTTTCATATGCTCGTTTGCCCTCAAGTTGCTCTTTCCTTATTGGCAGGTTGGGGGGGGTGAGACAAGAACGAAGCAACGTCAGCAGTAGCTGGAACAGTATTAATCCAGACACCACGCTCGCTACATCTCTCCAGCCACCATGCCACCACCGACCCCTCGAGTGTACGCAGCCCAGTGTCCGTCTGTCTTGTCGTGGGCGTGACGTTCAGCAGCGGCAGGAACAGCAACGGGAAGCTTGATCTGCGTGGTTCTTCGTGCGGCGGGGTGACGTGCCGCTGCTGTGAGATTATCGGACCACACCACAGCACAGCACAGCACAGAGGAGGAGAGGTTAGTGGTTTTTATGTAAACGAATAGTGTAGGTGTGAGGTGTTGGGTGTTGTGTGCGCGTTGACACTGCAGTGGTGATAGGAAATTGTTAGTCAGTAACTTGAAGGTTGTTAGGAATGTTGAATGATAAAGGATAACTGGGTATGTGTAGGATGTGCACTGCGTCTATTGGAAGGTTAATTGTACGATGTCTGTGTGTCAATGTAGGATGTATCAGGAACCATCGCTACGTGTGGATGTTAAATTTACTTGTAGATGACAATAAGGGCAGATGGTCGTTCATTCACTAGTGTGGTTAGAGTAACGTGGGTTCAGAATAGATTTGTGTAATGGCTGTAACAAGTGTAGTGTTTTCGTGGTCATTGTAGTTGTGTAGGAAGGAAGAATTACGCTTAACCTCTTCAGTACTGTGACGCATTTTCACCTTGAGATGTGTGTACGATTAGATCATTCTATTGATATTACAAAGCGTGTATGGATGTCACAAGGTTTCTCAAGTTGTATAAAATCACCAAATAGTAACAAGGAATATGAAAACGCGTCTTGGTGCTGAAGGGATTAAACGGGTCGCGTTACTATAGAACTCCTTTAAGTAAGTTGTATTTGAGGCTAAAATGTTTCAGGTTAGTGTCATTGTGGTTCCCTCGTTATAGAATAGGTACCAGAATCGGCGAAAAGAATGAGTGGACAGGATTTCCTAACGTAACGAGGCTGGTGTTTCAAGGTACGTGCATTAGAAGCGAGATGTGGTAGCATAACGATAAGTTTGGGGATATAACCATGAAATTAGTTCTTGAAGTGGTAGGCTGGCGTAAATGGTTCGAGGTTCACGAGTGACGGTGGGAGGGTTTGTGTGTGTGGGGTGGGTTGAGAATGGCTGGGAGGAATGAAGTGAGCGTGAATGGCTCGTGGCAAGAGGAGGCAGAGTGGGAACTAACTGAATGCAGTGTGATAAAATAGAAGACAGAAGGGATGGATGGTGTGGTGCGAGTGTTTGGCTGGGTTAGGGCACTGTGAAGACGTGTAACTGAGTAGAGACGAGTGAAAGGTTGGCTGAGGCAATGGTTGAGTTTTAGGACAGACAGATGGGGGGAATAAAGTGTTTAGAGTGAGTTTGGGCACATTATGGATGGAAGTGAAGACGTGAAGGGAATGTGTGGTGTTGGTCATTTAGAGATAATTAGTGAAAAAAGATACTGCTGTTCATGTTTTTGTGATGGTATTGGTGGTGGTAAGAATACGTAGAATGAAGAGTGAAAGGCTGATTGAGGCAGTGAAGGAGTTTGCTTAGGGTAATCTTGCTTGTTAGCTGTAGGGATAATTAGTGAACAAGTAAACAAGGTACTGCTTTGTTCATGCTTATTCTTGTCCCATTACAGGCGTTGACGATCCAAAGGCCTGACTCCACAGCGGTAATGAGCCTCGTCTACCTTGCACTTTGACGGACAACGCTCACTACCAACACTTCTAGAAGCCTCCGCCGTAAGATTGCATCGCGCACACGGTCTACTCTTAACGACCGCCACCGCCGCTGCCGCCGTTGAGGGAGACTGGCTGGGTGAGTGGGTGATAGAGGCGAGGCAAGTGTGGTGAGGCGGAGGATTGGAGACGAGAACCTACAGATGACGGCAGACACGGAAGATTCCACTAACCAGGTAGATGAATGTGTGGCAAGATTGGTTGTGTGGGTGTGAGGATCGGGTGTGGGGGAAGTTTGAGGGGTTTGACGTGGTGTGGTTTACTGAGACGCGTGGGAGATGTGAGAATGAAGGGATGGGAGTGTCAGGATGGTGAAGGGCCAGGATGCTACGTCACACGGGAGACGCTGGGAGGAGAACGAGGGAGAAGGGTGTAACTGGAGTGTAAGTGGAATAACGATCGAGGAGGGCGAGTGAGAGGCTGACTGAGGCAGTGAAGTGTGTATTGTAGGACAGTGTGGCGTGGTACATATGGAGATAATCAGTTCATTTTTCTCCATTACAGGAGTTGGTGATCCGAAGCCGTGACTGCAGCGATCCCGTGCGTCCTGCACCATCAAGGGAAGGACTCTCTGGCTTCGCACTGGGCCTACATTGACCGTTGCCGCCGCTGCTACCGCTACTCGGAGGGGCACTGCCTCGCATTGGGCCTTCACTGCCGTCCCGCTAATACACGTGTCGCCGTCGCAGCTACTGGCACTGAGGGACTTCGCCTCGCAGCGGCCTGGCAAACACCTGCTACACCACCACCACTAACTCCACCGCAGTCCAGAGATTCAGCTTCGCATAGCAGACATCCTCCTATTCAACGCTTGCTGCCACTACCACCTCATTATGGTGGTGTCACTGTACTTGGATCTGTTGTCACTACTGAATAATAATGTGTAAAAAATCTTTTTGTTTCGGTAAATTTCCTTTCCTGGGAATATTTGTGGGTTGTGGGTGGTTTCAGTGAGTAGTCGCCTCAAGCTGGCTTGGATCCGTCTGACACCAATATTGCCTCCATTGACCACCACCTACACTCGCTCTAAACGATCACACCTCAGAAATAAAACGCGCTAGATTTGAAGCTTTTCTATTTATTATCATAAGCAATACAAAAAAAAAGTGGTTGTTAGGAAATGAAACTAAAGCGAAAAAGTTACATGACATCAATAACTTAATGTAAAAATGGTCCCAAAATACCATCTGGCTGAAAAATCTTCAAACGGTCTACATAAAATACAGCACTACTGGCCAAAAACACTAAAATGGTAAAAATCTAGAAAAAATGGTAATCTAGAAAAATGGCAAAAAGCCGAAAAACGGGCCCTATATCGTACTACATAAAATACAGCAGCACTACTGGCCAAAAACACTAAAATGGTAAAAATCTAGAAAAATGGTAAAATCTAGAAAAATGGCAAAAAAAGCCGAAAACGGGCCCTAAATCGTACTAAGTCGAAAATACTCTAAAGAGTCTCCGGAGATAAGGTG
>NC_059265.1:2077115-2079615 GCF_017591435.1 Portunus trituberculatus
GCTGACGTCACATATGATCCCTCAGGCCTGTATACCAAGGCCGTGGTGGAGATATTTGGGTGTCTCCTTTCACGTGTAGCCCCTGTTCACCTAGCAGTGAGTAGGTACGGGATGTAAATCGAGGAGTTGTGACCTTGTTGTCCCAGTGTGTAGTGTGTGCCTGGTCTCAGGCCTATCCCAAGATCGGAAATAATGAGCTCTGAGCTCGTTCCGTAGGGTTACGTCTGGCTGTCTCGTCAGAAACTGCAGCAGATCAAACCGTGAAACACACACACGAAAACACACACACACGTGCGTACGTATACCCCCACGCACACGCACGCAGACATATGTACACACTTTCACACACACGCACACACAAACACACAAAAACACACACACACACACACACACACACACACACACACACACACGGCCCGGTAGCTCAGTGGTTAGAGCGCTGGCTTCACAAGCCAGATGACCGGGGTACGATTCCCCGGCCGGGTGGAGATATTTGGGTGTGTCTCCTTTCACGTGTAGCCCCTGTTCACCTAGCAGTGAGTAGGTACGGGATGTAAATTGTTGTCCCGGTGTGTGGTGTGTGCCTGGTCCCAGACCTATCCTATGATCGGAAATAATGAGCTCTGAGCTCGTTCCGTAGGGTAACGTCTGGCTGTCTCGTCAGAGACTGCACCAGATCAAACAGTGAACAGTGAATTACACACACACACACACACACACACACACACACACACACACTGGGCAAGCCTCTTAACCCCTTCGCGCCGGATGTTAAAAAAGCCTGCCTGTATGATATATGGGTGGTAGTGCCGAGCGCCCTAGCGCGGGAAACTCATGCAAGCTCGTCATACTTGTCATCTTTGTGTATTATGCTGCTATTTTTTAGTTACTATATCGCCTTCGAAGAGGAAAGTGGACGCTTCTCTCTTCGGAGAGAGAGAGAGAGAGAGAGAGAGAGAGAGAGAGAGAGAGAGAGAGAGAGAGAGAGAGAGATGACATTTGCTAATATTTTAGACACAAGGGACGCATGTAGCTTATTTTTCGAGAGGAAGAGGGTGAGGAGGGAAGGGAGACGGAAACGAGAGAGAGAGAGAGAGAGAGAGAGAGAGAGAGAGAGAGAGAGACGTTAGAAAATTTGTTGTTTTCACAATTTATGTGTGTGTGTGTGTGTGTGTGTGTGTGTGTGTGTGTGTGTGTGTTCATGAATGTTACAAGGCGGGACGCATGTAACTTATCTTTCGAGAGAGAGAGAGAGAGAGAGAGAGAGAGAGAGAGAGAGAGAGAGAGAGAAGACAGTCTATGCCATTGGGTAATTTTAGACACAAGGCGGGACGCATGTAGCTTATCTTTAGTGATTGGTGGAGACAAGGATGGTGGGAGGAGCACTAGGATTTGAAGGACAGCATACGGCGTGTGTAGTTGGTATCCAACACATTATACGGGACAACTGAACTGAAGAAAGCTCAGAAAAGAAATATGACGCCTACGTAGGCGTCACCGTATTGAAGGGGTTAATGTGTAGCCCCTGTTCACCTAGCAGTAAATAGGTACGGGATGTAACTGGAGGAGTTGTGGCTTCGTTTTCCCGGTGTGGAGTGTGTTGTGGTCTCAGTCCTACCCGAAGATCGGTCTATGAGCTCTGAGCTCGCTCCGTAATGGGGAAGACTGGCTGGGTGACCAGCACGCGACCGAGGTGAATTACACACAAATATATGCAAACACACACACACACACACACACACACACACACACACACACACACACACACACACACACACACACAGATGCAGTTTTTGACCCGATTTTTATTTTGATGAGGCTTCGTTTCAGGGGTTTTTGGATTTTATTTTTGCTGGTCTTTTTGGTGGGGCTTTTTGGCAGGGATTTTTGTATCGGCTTTTTGGCGGGGTATTTTGACTGGGGATCCTGGCGAGGTTTTTTGGCAAGGCTTTTTGGCGTGACGTTTTGGCGGAGTTTTGTGGCGGGAATTTTACGCGATTTTTATTGACGGAGCATGTTGGAGGGTCAATTTGGCGGGGCTTCGTGGGTCTTTTCTTGGCGGGGCTTTGGCAGAGACATTTTAGCAGGACATTTTTGCAGGTCTTCATGGTGGGAAGATTTAGCTGCATTTTTTTGGCTGAATTTTGAGTTTGATGAGGCTTCGTGGCAGGGATTTTGTAGTTTGTTTTGGCTGGTGTTTTGGAGGGACTTTTGGAGGGCATTTTGGTGGGACCTTTGGCAGGACGTTTTGGCAGAGTTTTGTGATGGGTGTTTTGGGACATTTGGACGGTGTTTTGCAGGTGTGTGTGTGTGTGTGGCGGGATTTTTGCTTTGACGAGGCTTCCTGGCAGGGTTTGGACGTTTGTTTTAGGTGGTCTTTTGAGGGACTTTTGACAGGGCTTTTTTGTCGCACGCACGCAGTAACACACACACACACACACACACACACACACACACACACACACACACACACACACTCACGATTTTTGCACACACACAC
>NC_059265.1:2082115-2099975 GCF_017591435.1 Portunus trituberculatus
TACTACTACTACTACTACTACTACTACAAAAACAATCTACTACTACTACTACTACTACTACTACTACTACTACTACTACTAATAATAATAATAATAATAATAATAATAATAATACCCATCCGTACCTACCCATAGGGCGTTGGCCATGTCTGCCGTGAGACTATGCCAAATCTCCAATAAAAACAAGCTACTCACTGTCCTGTAGTCATAGCATTATAAAAAAAAATATAACGTTCTCAGAACATTCAGAAACCTTAATTAAGTGGTAGATGATAAAGATAATTGTCATATACGAAAATAAATTAAGCTAGTTCATATACATGGACGGTGATGTGTCATAATTATCAGGTCAGGCGACGTTGCCACTCACGACCCAGGTGGAATTTCCCGTGGAGGTTGGGGGGGTGAGTCAGGTCGCCACGCACGTGTCGCTTCACTTCTCTGGTCATTACCATGGAAGGACCCCCTGACGCTTACCCGTTATACACTGTCTTGCGCAGCCAGACCAAGGCATTCACCACCATGGAAGGACCCCCTGACGCTTCCCCGTCATACACTGTCTTGCGCAGCCAGACCAAGGCATTCATATTCCGCCTTAATAGATATTTCTTGCAAGAGAAAGCAAATCGGGCAACACTCTTACCTTTGACTCAAGCAAGGAACCACTCAATATATTACTCTGTTTCTACTCGTATGTGCACTTATTTGACAAACATGTAAATTACTTGTCTCATTTTCATGTATATAACCAGAATCTTTATTGCATTTAATGTACTATATAGCTGCATAGGTATTTGGGTCTCTTCTGACTTCTTTTAGTGAAGTAGAGAACGATCATCACTCCGTTTTCTTTGAAGAAGGTACTGTTATAGCAGTGGCATCGTCGCACCCAAGAGGACCCACAATCTTTCTCCTACTACTACTACTACTACTACTACTACTACTACTACTACTACTACTACTACTACTACTACTACTACTATTACTACTTTCCGAGGCGTGAGTTACGTGATGACACGCACAGGAACTCGTCCTTACACGCACAAAACACGTTTAAAATTTGTGAAGGTGCCCCGCCCGTTGACGACTGTTGTGGTGGTGGTGGTGGTGGACGATAAGGCTTAATGTAGGCGCTCGCTGGACGCACGCTGCTCATCACGCACGCACTCACGTACGCACACTCATTCACACACGCTCATTCACACACACACACACACACACACCCGGTAGCTCAGTGGTTAGAGTGCTGGCTTCACAAGCCAGAGGACCGGGGTTCGATTCTCCGGCCGGGTGGAGATATTTGGGTGTGTCTCCTTTCACGTGTAGGTGCTGTTCACCTAGCAGTGAGTAGGTACGGGATGTAAATCGAGGAGTTGTGACCTTGTTGTCCCGGTGTGTGGTGTGTGCCTGGTCTCAGGCCTATCCGAAGATCGGAAATAATGAGCTCTGAGCTCGTTCCGTAGGGTAACGTCTGGCCGTCTCGTCAGAGACTGCAGCAGATCAAACAGTGAATTACATACACACACACACACACACACACACACACACACAGTTATCTCGTCTTCTTCAATGACACTCAACTGTTCCCTCACTTCTATAGACTGAACATCCTGGCTCTGTCATTTACTTCTACTAATCTAAACTGGGAATCTTCACACATCATCACATTAAAACAATATAAACACTCCCTATGAAATGAGGCGTCTTCAGTATTCTCCGCCAGTTTTCCTCTCCCCCCCTGCTGGTAACTCCCTCCAAGTCAGCAGTATAGGTAAGCTTCACATACATATATTGTCTTAGATAGGCTGGCTGTTCCTCTTACCTATCTTTCTTTTCTAACTGACTGTCCTCACCTTTACTCTCATCGCCTGATTGTTGTGGCATTAGTGATTGTTGTTGTGAGTGGTTGTTAGTGTTATTATTATTGTTATTATTATTATTATTGTTATTATTATTTATTGTACTACTACTACTACTACTACTACTACTACACTTATTATTTTATTTTATTTATTTATTTATTTATTTATTTATTATTTTATCATACTATACTACTACTACTACTACTACTACTATCATTATTTTATTTATCTATTTATTTATTTATTTAATATTATTATTTTACTACTACTACTACTATATATTATCACCATCATCATCATCATCATATCATTATCATCATCACTACAATCACCATTATCGGCGGTGTAATAATTCAAAGAAGCATAGGTCACCAGCTCCAGCCCTGCAGGTCATTAACTTGGTGACCTCCAAAGACCCTTGGTAATGTCAACAAAATGGTCTAACCGTGCACAAATCTCAAGGTAAAATGTGTCCCAGTACTGAAGGGGTTCATTAAGAGAGGTAGCTTAATGCCTCCTCGCTCCTGCCTAACTGCCTGACTGGCTAACAATCGCACCAGCTCCATCACCACTCTCGTTAATGGCCACAGTCTTCACTATCTTAATCCCCACGTAAGTTTGTGAAGCTGTATAAAGTCACCCAGTAGTAAGCGTAGAGCATGGATATCGTAATGTGTCACGGTACTGAAAGGGTTAGCTATCCATTCTTCTAACGTGTTGCATTTCCGTCTTTACAACTCAATTCAACTCAAGCTTCCTTAGAAAAGTGATCCGTTCATGATACGTTTTTACTAATTTTTTTTAATATTGATTCGTTGATTTGCAGGCAGGGTTCACTTGGAGAGAGAGAGAGAGAGAGAGAGAGAGAGAGAGAGAGAGAGAGAGAGAGATATAGAGAGAGAGAGAGAGTTAATTATTATATATTATACTCATTTCAGTTAATGATACTTTTTTTTTTTTTCGTTGATTTACAGGCAAGGTTCACTTGGAGAGAGAGAGAATATTATCTTTCATAATCAATTTTTCGTTAATGATACGTTTTTTTTTTATTCGTTAATTTACAGGCAGGGTTCACTTAGAGAGAGAGAGAGAGAGAGAGAGAGAGATATTATTATTATCATCTTATCATAATCATTTATTACGAAGGAAGCTTCAAACTGTTACAACATAATGATAAAAAAAAAATGGTGTATATTGTAAGTACTACACGGAAGGTGAGAATGCTTGATGAAACAAATTAATGCAATTGAGTGTGTGTAATGGTTGGTTTGGAAGGAGTTAAAGAGCGTGGCTAGTTTATATCCAGGTGGTGGACCAGTGGTTAGGTTCACTGGCAGCGTTTCATATGCTCGTTTGCCCTCAAGTTGCTCTTTCCTTATTGGCAGGTTGGGGCGGGGGGGTTGAGACAAGAACGAAGCAACGTCAGCAGTAGCTGGAACAGTATTAATCCAGACACCACGCTCGCTACATCTCTCCAGCCACCACGCCACCACCGACCCCTCGAGTGTACGCAGCCCAGTGTCCGTCTGTGTCTTGTCGTGGGCGTGACGTTCAGCAGCGGCAGGAACAGCAACGGGAAGCTTGATCTACGTGGGTCTTCGTGCGGCGAGGTGACGTGCCGCTGCTGTGAGATTATCGGACCACACCACAGCACAGCACAGCACAGCACAGAGGAGGAGAGGTTAGTGGTTTTTATGTAAATGAATAGTGTAGGTGTGAGGTGTTGGGTGTTGTGTGCGCGTTGACACTGCAGTGGTGATAGGAAATTGTTAGTCAGTAACTTGAAGGTTGTTAGGAATGTTGAATGATAAAGGATAACTGGGTATGTGTAGGATGTGCACTGCGTCTATTGGAAGGTTAATTGTACGATGTCTGTCTGTCAATGTAGGATTTATCGGGAACCATCGCTACGTGTGGATGTTAAATTTACTTGTAGTTGTCAATAAGGGCAGATGGTCGTTCATTCACTAGTGTGGTTAGAGTAACGTGGGTTCAGAATAGATTTGTGTAATGGCTGTAACAAGTGTAGTGTTTTCGTGGTCATTGTAGTTGTGTAGGAAGGAAGAATTACGCTTAACCTCTTCAGTACTGTGACGCATTTTCACCTTGAGATGTGTGTACGATTAGATTATTCTATTGATGTTACAAAGCGTGTATGGATGTCACAAGGTTTCTCAAGTTGTATAAAATCACCAAATAGTAACAGAAGGAATATGAAAACGCGTCTTGGTGCTGAAGGGATTAAACGGGTCGCGTTACTATAGAACTCCTTTAAGTAAGTTGTATTTGAGGCTAAAATGTTTCAGGTTAGTCATTGTGGTTCCCTCGTTATAGAATAGGTACCAGAATCGGCGAAAAGAATGAGTGGACAAGATTTCCTAACGTAACGAGGCTGGTGTTTCAAGGTACGTGCATTAGAAGCGAGATGTGGTAGCATAACGATAAGTTTGGGGATATAACCATGAAATTAGTTCTTGAAGTGGTAGGCTGGCGTAAATGGTTCGAGGTTCACGAGTGACGGTGGGAGGGTTTGTGTGTGTGGGGAGGTTTGTGTGTGGGAGGGTTGAGAATGGCTGGGAGGAATGAAGTGAGCGTGAATGGCTCGTGGCAAGAGGAGGCAGAGTGGGAACTAACTGAATGCAGTGTGATAAAATAGAAGACAGAAGGGATGGATGGTGTGGTGCGAGTGTTTGGCTGGGTTAGGGCACTGTGAAGACGTGTAACTGAGTAGAGACGAGTGAAAGGCTGGCTGAGGCAGTGGTTGAGTTTTAGGACAGACAGATGGGGAATAAAGTGTTTAGAGTGAGTTTGGGCACATTATGGATGGAAGTGAAGACGTGAAGGGAATGTGTGGTGTTGGTCATTTAGAGATAATTAGTGAAAAGATACTGCTGTTCATGTTTTTGTGATGGTATTGGTGGTGGTGGTGGTAAGAATACGTAGAATGAAGAGTGAAAGGCTGATTGAGGCAGTGAAGGAGTTTGCTTAGGGTAATCTTGCTTGTTAGCTGTAGGGATAATTAGTGAACAAGTAAACAAGGTACTGCTTTGTTCATGCTTATTCTTGTCCATTACAGGCGTTGACGATCCAAAGGCCTGACTCCACAGCGGTAATGAGCCTCGTCTACCTTGCACTTTGACGGACAACGCTCACTACCAACACTTCTGCCTCCGCCACCGCCGTAAGATTGCATCGCTGCCGCCGTTGAGGGAGAGGGAGATGGCTGGATGAGTGGGTGATAGAGGCGAGGCAGGTGTGGTGAGGCGGAGGATTGGAGACGAGAACCTACAGATGACGGCAGACACGGAAGATTCCACTAACCAGGTAGATGAATGTGTGGCAAGATTGGTTGTGTGGGTGTGGGGGAAGTTTGAGGGGGTTTGACGTGGTGTGGTTTACTGAGACTGGCGTGGGAGATGTGAGAATGAAGGGATGGGAGTGTCAGGATGAAGGGCCAGGATGCTACGTCACACGGGAGACGCTGGGAGGAGAACGAGGGAGAAGGGTGTAACTGGAGTGTAAGTGGAATAACGATCGAGGAGGGCGAGTGAGAGGCTGACTGAGGCAGTGAAGTGTGTATTGTAGGACAGTGTGGCGTGGTACATATGGAGATAATCAGTTAATTTTTCTCCATTACAGGAGTTGGTGATCCGAAGCCGTGACTGCAGCGATCCCGTGCGGCCTGCACCATCAGGGAAGGACTCTCTCTGGCTTCGCACTGCGCCTACATTGACCGTTGCCGCCGCTGCTACCGCTACTCGGAGGGGGCACTGCCTCGCATTGGGCCTTCACTGCCGTCCCGCTAATACACGTGTCGCCGTCGCAGCTACTGGCACTGAGGGACTTCGCCTCGCAGCGGCCTGGCAAACACCTGCTACACCACCACCACCACTAACTCCACCACCGCAGTCCAGAGATTCAGCTTCGCATAGCAGACATCCTCCTATTCAACGCTTGCTGCCACTACCACCTCATTATGGTGGTGTCACTGTACTTGGATCTGTTGTCACTACTGAATAATAATGTGTAAAGAAATCTTTTTGTTTCGGTAAATTTCCTTTCCTGGGAATATTTGTGGGTTTTGTTAAATTTCCTTTCCTGGGAATATTTGTGGGTTGTGGGTGGTTTCAGTGAGTAGTCGCCTCAAGCTGGCTTGGATCCGTCTGACACACCAATATTGCCTCCATTGACCACCACCTACACTCGCTCTAAACGATCACACCCCAGAAATAAAACGCGCTAGATTTGAAGCTTTTTCTATTTATTATCATAAGCAATACAAAAAGTGGTTGTTAGGAAATGAAACTAAAGCGAAAAAGTTACATGACATTGATCAATAACTTAATGTAAAAATGGTCCCAAAATACCATCTGGCTGAAAAATCTTCAAACGGTCTACATAAAATACAGCACTACTGGCCAAAAAAACTAAAATGGTAAAAATCTAGAAAAAATGGCAAAAAAAATGGCCAAAACGGGCCCTAAAAAAAAATCGTACTAAGTCGTAAAGTCGAAAATACTCTAAAGAGTCTCCGGAGATAAGGTGGATGCATATTGGAGCTAAAATTAAATACAAGAGTCTCCCTACACTTTTATTCAATTTTTGACATTATTACACATTGCCTGCAAAAAAAAAACCCACAAATATTTTCAACTGAATAAAACAATATATATACAAAGAATACAGAGAAAGTCTACACAAATTTTCAACTTAAAAATAAAAACTGAGTATAAAAAGTGAGCAAAATCCTATGGTGAAAAGTCTAGACAATAAATAGACAAATTTTCAACTTAACAGTATAAAAAAAATTGTCTACAATGATTTTCAACTTAATAATAAATAATATATAAAAGAATTTAAGTCTACAATAATTTTCAACTTAATATACAATAAATATTAACACCAATTTATAATATACAATAAATATTAACATGAATTTTCAACTTTGCAAAATTTTAAGAAATTTCAACTTCACAAATTATTTTTAAACAACTTTTCAAGTTAACAAATATTCAAAGATAAAGAGAGAGAGAGAGAGAGAGAGAGAGAGAGAGAGAGAGAGAGAGAGAGAGAGAGAGAGAGAGAGAGAGAGAGAGAGAGAGAGAGAGAGAGAGAGAGAGAGAGAGAGAGAGAGAGAGAGAGAGAGAGAGAGAGAGAGAGAGAGAGAGAGAGAGAGAGAGAGAGAGAGAGAGAGAGAGAGAGAGAGAGAGAGAGAGAGAGAGAGAGAGAGAGAGAGAGAGAGAGAGAGAGAGAGAGAGAGAGAGAGAGAGAGAGAGAGAGAGAGAGAGAGAGAGAGAGAGAGAGAGAGAGAGAGAGAGAGAGAGAGAGAGAGAGAGAGAGAGAGAGAGAGAGAGAGAGAGAGAGAGAGAGAGAGAGAGAGAGAGAGAGAGAGAGAGAGAGAGAGAGAGAGAGAGAGAGAGAGAGAGAGAGAGAGAGAGAGAGAGAGAGAGAGAGAGAGAGAGAGAGAGAGAGAGAGAGAGAGAGAGAGAGAGAGAGAGAGAGAGAGAGAGAGAGAGAGAGAGAGAGAGAGAGAGAGAGAGAGAGAGAGAGAGAGAGAGAGAGAGAGAGAGAGAAAGAGAGAGAGAGAGAGAGAGAGAGAGAGAGAGAAGAGAGAGAGAGAGAGAGAGAGAGAGAGAGAGAGAGAGAGAGAGAGAGAGAGAGAGAGAGAGAGAGAGAGAGAGAGAGAGAGAGAGAGAGAGAGAGAGAGAGAGAGAGAGAGAGAGAGAGAGAGAGAGAGAGAGAGAGAGAGAGAGAGCAATCAAAGTAAACAATCAAATAGTAATAATATACATGAAAACAACATTTTAAAACAACACACACATTAATCTTGTGCCCTCCATACACCCTTGCTAATGTCATTAAAATGGTCTAATGGTACACAAATCTCAAGGAAAAATGTGTCCCAGTACTGAAGGATTAAAATAGTGAAGGCTGTGGCCATTAATCCTTTGACCACCATAGACCCTTGCTAATATCAATAAAATGGTCTAATGGTACAAAAGTAAAATGTGTCCCAGTACTGAATTGATTAAAATAGTGAAGGCTGTAGCCATTAATCCTTTGACCACCATAGACCCTTGCTAATATCAATAAAATGGAGAGGTGTATGGAGATCACAAGATTAATGGCCACAGTCTTCACTATTTCAACCCCTTCAGTACTGGGACACATTTTACCCTGAGATCTGTGTACCATTAAACCATTTTATTGATATTAGGAAAAGTTTATAGACATCAGAAGGTTAATGGTCACAGTCTTCACTATTTTAACCCCTTCAGTACTGGGACACATTTTTACCTTGACATTTCTGTACCATTAGACCATTTTATTGACATTAGGAAAGGTCTACAGAGGTCAGAAGATTAACGGCCACATTCTTCATTATTTTAACCCCTTTAATACTGGGACATCTTGAGATTTTGTGTACCATTAGACCATTTTATTGACAGTAGGAAAGATCTATAGACGTCAGAAGACTAATGGCCACATTCTTCACTATTTTAACCCCTTCAACATTGAGACACATTTTACCTTGAAATTTGTGTACAATTAGACATTTTATTGACATCAGGAAAGGTCTATAGAGGGCAGAAGAATAATGGCAAGTCTTCACTATTTTAACCCCTTCAGTACTGGGACATATTTCTACCTTGAGATCTGCGTACCATTAGACCATTTTATTGACACTTGGAAAGATCTATTGAAGGCAGAAGATTAATGGCCATAATCTTCACTATTTTACCCCTTCAGTACTGGGACACATTTTTACCTTGAGATTTGTGTACCATTAGACCATTTTATTGACATTAGAAGGGTCTATGGAGGTGACAAGATTAATAGCCACAGTCTTCACTATTTAACCCCTTCAGTACTGGGACACATTTTTACCTTGAGATTTGTGTACCATTAGATCTTTTCATTGCCATTAAGAGAGAGAGAGAGAGAGAGAGAGAGAGAGAGAGAGAGAGAGAGAGAGAGAGAGAGAGAGAGAGAGAGAGAGAGAGAGAGAGAGAGAGAGAGAGAGAGAGAGAGAGAGAGAGAGAGAGAGAGAGAGAGAGAGAGAGAGAGAGAGAGAGAGAGAGGACAAGATTTCTATATTATTTACCGGAGAAACAGTCTTGAAAACCCTGCCAGTCATCTCTGTGGCCTTGGAAAATTGTCATAGAGAGAGAATAAAGAGTTTTGAAGAATGTTTTTACAGTTGTAAAGGCAGAATGACAAGATTTCTGTATTATTAAGTGGAGAAACAGTCTTGAAAACCCTGCCAGTCATCTGTGTGGCCTTGGAAAACAGTGGTGGTGAGAGAATAAGGGTATTTTATGGTTCCTGAGGCAGAGTGACATTTCTACAATATTAAGTGGAGAAACACTCATGAAAACCCTGCCAGTGATCTCTGTGGCCTTGGAAGGCGTGTTGTTGAGACAGCTAAGTGTTTGTGAATACAGGCCTTTGTCTGACACACAAGCAGCAACAATGCACATTCTTCATTCCTCTGAGTTCAGTAAGTGAAGGAGTGAGTGAGTGCTGAGTGAATCTCTTAACAAGCACACTGCATCTTTGTCCAGAGAATCCAACACTTGCTTCACAAACTCATGTGGGGGATTGAAATAGTGAAGACTGTGCCCATTAATCTTGTCACCTCCATACACCCTTCTTAACCCCTTCAGTACTGGGACACATTTTTACCTTGAGATTTGTGCACCATTAGACCATTTTATTGACATTATCGAAGGTCTATGAAGGTCACAAAATTAATGGCCACAGTCTTCACAATTTTCACCCCACATGAGTTTGTGAAGCTGTACAAAATCACCAAATAGTCACCACAAGGAATATGGAAATGTGTCATGGTACTGAAGGGGTTAATGTCAAAAAAAGGGTATTACCATAGCCAAACTTTCTTCAAATGCCCTCAAAAACATGCCAAATGGTCTTAAAATACCATAAAAACATGCCAAATGGTCTTAAAATACCATAAAAACATGCCAAATGGTCTTAAAATACCATAAAACATGCCAAATGGTCTTAAAATACCATAAAAACATGCCAAATGGTCTTAACATACCATAAAACATGCCAAATGGTCTTAAAATACATAAAACATGCCAAATGGTCTTAAAATACCATAAAACATGTCAAATGGTCTTAAAATACCATAAAAACATGTCAAATGGTCTTAAAATGTCCTTATAATTAAAAATGCCAAACTGCTAATCTATCCTAACTATTCTTCATGGCTCCAGGTGTTGTCTTGTACTCTGGGTGTTGCTGATGGCTGTAGGTGTTGTAGAAGGCTTGTGTTGTGTTGTGGCTTGTCTTGTCTTGGCTTGGTGGTGCAGTGTTCCAGCAGCAGTGTCTCTCCTTGGCAGCATTCAGGGACTTGACTTTCCTGTAATGAGAGGTGCACTGTTTACATTGAATCATATATAAAAGAATTAAAGTCTACATATATAAAAGAATTAGTCTACAATAATTTTCAACTTAATATACAATAAATATTAACATGAAAATACAACTTAACATAAAAGATCTGCGCTAATTTTCAACTTTGCAAAATTTTAAGAAATTTCAACTTCATAAATTATTTTTAAACAATTTTAAAAGTTAACAAATACTCAAAGATAAAAATGGAAAGAGAGAGAGAGAGAGAGAGAGAGAGAGAGAGAGAGAGAGAGAGAGAGAGAGAGAGAGAGAGAGAGAGAGAGAGAGAAAGAGAAGAAAGAGAAGAAAGAGAGAGAGAGAGAAAGAGAGAGAAAGAAAGAAAGAGAGAGAGAGAGAGAGAGAGAGAGAGAGAGAGAGAGAGAGAGAGAGAGAGAGAGAGAGAGAGAGAGAGAGAGAGAGAGAGAGAGAGAGAGAGAGAGAGAGAGAGAGAGAGAGAGAGAGAGAGAGAGAGAGAGAGAGAGAGAGAGAGAGAGAGAGAGAGAGAGAGAGAGAGAGAGAGAGAGAGAGAGAGAGAAAGAAAGAAAGAAAGAAAGAAAGAAAGAAAGAGAAAGAAAGAGAGAGAGAGAGAGAGAGAGAGAGAGAGAGAGAGAGAGAGAGAGAGAGAGAGAGAGACGTGGTAGCTCCGTGTTTTCGTGGTGTTACAGTGGTTTAACAAAGTGCAGTGTTGTGAAAATTTCAGTGCTTGAAGTGCTAAGTGTCCTGGTGTCCATGTAAAAAAGAGTGTTTGTACCCGTGCAGTGACCAAGACCCGGCCTGACCTGACGCGAGGCCTAAGGCAGCACACAGTTGCCAAATCTCTCAAGGTAGTTTTTAAACAACCTGTATCTCTCTCTCCGTGGCTGGTTTGGCTTGACTTGTGGGAGAGGTAGTTAGTGTCGTGTGTTTTGTGCGCCTGTGGGGAAGTGCTTTGTGTTCTGTGCCAGTGTTCAGTGTCTGTGTTCACGAGTGTGTTAGTGTCGCACGTGTCGTTTAGAACCAACACTCGTTGTCGCTCCCACACCTGGCTTCACAATTCCCAGGAATCACTTATCCTCTCCCTCAATGTCTAGCCCCGCCCATCGCCCCATAGCCAGGCGAGACTTGCCTGGCTACCAGCCACAGAATTGGTGTTGCGTTTGTGGCAAAGCAACACTTAAGACTCAACACGTGAGCTGTGACGAGGAAACCTGCCGTAACCTTTGTCACAACAGCTGCCTTGGGGATACGCCAGTCTTCAAGTGTAGCTACACGGAACAGCTACGACTCAAGCAAACATCCCGGACCCCGTCACCTACATCAGCGAGGAGACTGATACACCCCCAACGCCACTACCGGACGATAGTGGGGAGAGTCAGTGGGAGGGCTTGGAGAGGAGAGCTAGTTTCACTAGTTGAGAAGCTCACTGAGGAAGCCTCTCAACAAAACTGTGTGATTAAGTCCCTCCAGGACGACCGAGACTTGATCATACAGCACAGAGACGTGTTTGCTGCGGCTCTCAGAGTAGCAGACAGGCTGATAGCGTCAAAACAGCGCCAGACGCAAGTAGCCACACGCTCTCAGGCAGTCAGCGCCCACGCAGAGTCAATTGACGAACACTGGGAGGTGGTTTGTCAGGACTCTGAGAGGTGGAGGACGTGGTGGAGCTCGGATAAACCGCAACAGATCCGGTACGCAGCTGTTTTCTCAACTTCCACCTTCCTTCGCCTGCCCGGGAAACAACGACCGCTCCGCCTACCTCCACTGCTTCCACCGCCACACAGAGCGACTGTGACACCTCCCCAGCGTCTACTGTCACTCCTTCTGCCACACAGAGTGACTGCTCGGTACTCACTACCACGTCTACCGCCACACAGAGCAGCAGGGACTCTTCCTCCATAAACACAGCGAACGGAGTAGATCGCGGTGCCTCTGTTCGCCCACGAACCTCTCCTCAGACCACTTCAGGAGATTGGAGAAAAAGAAAACTAAGAGGAAGTGCAGCAGGACGCGAGGAAGGTGTCCAGCGAAGGACTGAGGACTCACCAGGCCACCAAGCAGACACAAAAGCGAGCCAAGGCAAAAGTGTGTGAGTACTGCTCACGGAAAGGACACACTTCTGCTACTTGCCACGCCAGAACTGACGATTTACGTCAGGAGCGTCTCCTACAGCGGCTCCTTACGGTGGAAAGACACACAGCCACACCCTTCCCACCTGCAGCGCCTCAGCCCGCCCACCACCTCACTTCATTTCAGTCCTTACCACAACCTCGCCCACTCCTTCCTCAGCCTGGTATCTGGAATCAGAGCCAGGGGCGGCAGTGGACCACTCCTCTTCACCAGTACCAGCAGTCGGCCGCGGACCCTAACCACCACCTCGGACTAGCAGGCCTCGCTCACTACCATCCCTCACCATGGTACAGCCAGCTTGCCCCGCCGCCAACTAAAGGTCGTCTCTAGCAACGTCCGTGGTCTCCGGACTAACCTTGCAGACTTATACCACAACTGTGTGCAACGACACAATGCAGACGTTGTTGTGGTGACAGAGACATGGCTGAACAGTGAGGTGGAGCCCACGTATGGCAGGATGCAGGGCTTCACCCACTGGGTGAGGAGGGACCGACAGGAGCGAACAGGAGGTGGAGTGGCTGTCTGCTTCAAGGAAGGAATGCAGGCCCAGCTACTCGACATAGACACGCCTCCACTGATGGAGATGATGTACTTCCGAGTAACGCTGGCAGACCGCTCAGCCCTCCTGCTGTGTGCCCTGTATCGCCCCCCGCGACAAGGGCCTGACTCACTCCTGTACCTGACTGAGACTTTAGACAACCTGATGATGGCACACAGCTGCAGCCACGTGCTGATTGTGGGGGATCTCAATCACCACCTGGAAAGAGACGCCTACGAGAATCTCCTGGAGGTGCAGGGTCTGACAGATCATGTCACCTTCCCACACATGAACGAGGAGGGACATTAGACCCTGTCATCTCAGACTACCAGGAGGACAAGCTTCAGTGTCATCAGCTGGGGCTCGTGGGCAGCTCTGATCATCACGCTGTACTGACACAGCTGGAAGTGGGCGTGGCTCAGGACGAGGCCACCACCCGCACCATCTGGCTGTGGAACAAAGCAGACTGGGCTTCCCTGCGCCGCGACCTGACCCACACCCATGGGCCACTCTGCTACAGGGAGGAGCAGAGAGTGAAGCACTTGCACTCACCTCTCACCTTCTCGCCCTCCAGAGACGCCACGTCCCACACAGGAATACACCACCAGACCGACGGATCAGCCATGGTTTGGCTACCGTTGCCGTGTTGCTGCTGAGGCAAAGTATGCTGCCTGGCTCCGCTACAAGAGGAACCCGACTCGGCGCAACAAGGACTTGCATAGGGCTGCATGCAGGAGGATGGTGGTAACCAGCAAGTGGGCCTTAAAAAAGTGGGAGGAAAGCCTGCGCCGGAAACTGTGTGGCACTGGCGTAGGAAACAAAACTTGGTGGTCCCTTGTTAAGGACAAACAGGAACTGGCCACCAAGAATCCATCCCTCCCTCAGCAAGCAGGACGGTACTGTCGCCACCAGCAGTAAGGAGAGGGCACAGTTGCTGGCTTCCTTGTTTGCTGGAAAAATGAAGGTGGGAATCCACAGCAGCCACCGCCTCAGCTGGTCCAGCAATGTGAGAAGACTGTCACCATGGTGGAGGTGACGCATCAGCAGGTGAAGCGATTATTGCGGGGCTGGACACACAGAAAGCCACCGGCCCTGATGACATCAGCCCGCACCTGCTGAAGCGATGCTCCCAGGAACTGGCTGCCCCTCTCACCCAAGTCTTCACAACTTGTGTACGGAAAACGTCTGGCCTTCAGTGTGGAAGGAGGCTCGAGTAGTTCCGTACACAAAAAAAACTCCAGGACGGACCCAAAAAACTACAGACCCATATCCCTGTTGTCAGTGGTGGGTAAAGTGTTTGAGAGGGTCGTGGCAGAGGTGGTGTGTAGCCATCTCAAGGACAATGCCCTCCTCTCAGACCAACAGTTTGGGTTCAGACCTGGAAGGTCAACCTCCGACCTAATGATGCTTCTCACCAGGCATTGGCAGGACGCCCTCGACGACGGCAAGGACACTATAGTGGTTGCTTTGGACATAGCTGGAGCTTTTGATAAAGTATGGCACAACGGATTACTAGAAAAGCTTCGTGCTAAAGGCATCCAGGGTGGCTTGCTACGACTCTTGGGAAATTACCTGCAGGACAGAAGCCTCAAGGTGGTTGTCAACGGGCAAACATCTGAGTCCCTGCCTGTGGAGGCATCAGTGCCACAGGGTTCAATTCTTGGCCCACTCCTGTGGAATATCTACGTGGATGATCTTCTCCAGCTACTGCCAGGAGTCATGGCCTATGCTGATGACTGCACCCTCTCCTATACCTATCCACGCCAGGACAGTGGGCGGGCTGCTGAGGCCATCAATCAGCAGCTACGAGTGATAAAGGAGTGGGGTGCTCGCTGGCAAGTGACATTCGCGCCGGAGAAGACACAGGCAATGGTTGTCTCTCGGTCCCCAGCCGCCATGGCAGCAATGGCAGGAAAGTTGTCTTTTGGCGCTGCTGCTCTCCCACTCAAGATGACGTCAAGATACTTGGAGTGGAGGTGGATCGAGGGCTGAGGTTTGACAGCCATGTCAAAACCATTGCCAAGAAAGCCTCTCACAGGATCTCCGCTCTCAGAAGGATCGCCAGTTTCCTCGACAGGAAGGGAGACTGCTGCTGTACAAGGCACAGGTGCGGCCCCACCTTGAGTACGCAGCTCTCTCCTGGATGTCCTGTGCCGCCACACACAGAAGGAGACTGGACAGCATCCAACGCCGCGCCATACGGCTAGTAGATGCTGCAATACCACCTCACCCAGAGCCTGAGCGTCCTCTTGATTCACTGGAA
Source organism: Portunus trituberculatus (assembly GCF_017591435.1). Taxonomy (NCBI): domain Eukaryota; kingdom Metazoa; phylum Arthropoda; class Malacostraca; order Decapoda; family Portunidae; genus Portunus; species Portunus trituberculatus. Next base: position 2,097,306 of record NC_059265.1, read on the forward strand.
CACCGCAGAGATGTGGCGGCGATCGTAGTGTTCCATAAGGCACAGGTGCAAAGAGTGCCACATCTGGCAGGGCTGCGTCATCCTCTGAGAGTCACCGCACGGAGCACGAGAACGGTGCTCAATGGTGGTGACGCCGTAGAGGTGCCGCGATCCCACGGGTGTCAGCATCAACGCACCTTCGCAGGACGCGTCTCCAGGATGTGGAACTTGTTCACGGCCGCGGTGCCTCACGTCCAGGAGATGAACACACACAGTGTCAAACTGATGGCACATAAGTGGAGACAGACACTGCCAACTCCTCTGACACTCTTTGTGACGTGACACTCAGTGTAGTGCAGTGCGTGAATAGTGCTAGTGAAGTGAAAAGAACAGTGCTCCATTTACATGCTGACCATCTTGTATATTATCTATTTTTAAGTCTTGTAAATATTGTAGAGAAATAGATTGTAGTACCCTTAGAATAGGTAGCACACGACAGTGCGCCTTTGGGTACATGTTCTTCTGTATAAATTATGTTTAAATAAAAAAAAAAAAAAAAAAGAGAGAGAGAGAGAGAGAGAGAGAGAGAGAGAGAGAGAGAGAGAGAGAGAGAGAGAGAGAGAGAGAGAGAGAGAGAGAGAGAGAGAGAGAGAGAGAGAGAGAGAGAGAGAGAGAGAGAGAGAGAGAGAGAGAGAGAGAGAGAGAGAGACCTTCAGTACTGGGACACATTTTACCCTGAGATCTGTGTACCATTAAACCATTTTATTGATATTAGGAAAAGTTTATAGACATCAGAAGGTTAATGGTCACAGTCTTCACTATTTTAACCCCTTCAGTACTGGGACACATTTTACCTTGACATTTCTGTACCATTAGACCATTTTATTGACATTAGGAAAGGTCTACAGAGATCAGAAGATTAACTGCCACATTCTTCATTATTTTAACCCCTTTAATACTGGGACATCTTGAGATTTTGTGTACCATTAGATCATTTTATTGACAGTAGGAAAGATCTATAGACGTCAGAAGACTAATGGCCACATTCTTCACTATTTTAACCCCTTCAACATTGACACACATTTTTACCTTGAAATTTGTGTACAATTAGACATTTTATTGACATCAGGAAAGGTCTATAGATGGCAGAAGAATAATGGCAAGTCTTCACTATTTTAACCCCTTCAGTACTGGGACACATTTCTACCTTGAGATCTGCATACCATTAGACCATTTTATTGACATTTGGAAAGATCTATTGAAGGCAGAAGATTAATGGCCATAATCTTCACTATTTTACCCCTTCAGTACTGGGACACATTTTTTACCTTGAGATTTGTGTACCATTAGACCATTTTATTGACATTAAGAAAGATCCATGAGAGAGAGAGAGAGAGAGAGAGAGAGAGAGAGAGAGAGAGAGAGAGAGAGAGAGAGAGAGAGAGAGAGAGAGAGAGAGAGAGAGAGAGAGAGAGATTGAGATTAGAGAGAGAGAGAGAGAGAGAGAGTAAAGGCAGAATGACAAGATTTCTGTATTATTAAGTGGAGAAACAGTCTTGAAAACCCTGCCAGTCATCTGTGTGGCCTTGGAAAACAGTGGTGGTGAGAGAATAAGGGTATTTTATGGTTCCTGAGGCAGAGTGACATTTCTACAATATTAAGTGGAGAAACACTCATGAAAACCCTGCCAGTGATCTCTGTGGCCTTGGAAGGCGTGTTGTTGAGACACCAAAGTGTTTGTGAATACAGGCCTTTGTCTGACACACAAGCAGCAACAATGCACATTCTTCATTCCCTCTGAGTTCAGTAAGTGAAGGAGTGAGTGAGTGCTGAGTGAATCTCTTAACAAGCACACTGCATCTTTGTCCAGAGAATCCAACACTTGCTTCACAAACTCATGTGGGGGATTGAAATAGTGAAGACTGTGCCCATTAATCTTGTCACCTCCATACACCCTTCTTAACCCCTTCAGTACTGGGACACATTTTACCTTGAGATTTGTGCACCATTAGACCATTTTATTGACATTATTGAAGGTCTATGAAGGTCACAAAATTAATGGCCACAGTCTTCACAATTTTCATCCCCACATGAGTTTGTGAAGCTGTACAAAATCACCAAATAGTCACCACAAGGAATATGGAAATGTGTCATGGTACTGAAGGGTTAATGTCAAAAAAGGGTATTACCATAGCCAAACTTTCTTCAAATGCCCTCAAAACATGCCAAATGGTCTTAAAATACCATAAAACATGCCAAATGGTCTTAAAATACCATAAAAACATGCCAAATGGTCTTAAAATACCATAAAAATGCCAAATGGTCTTAAAATACCATAAAACATGTCAAATGGTCTTAAAATACCATAAAAACATGCCAAATGGTCTTAAAATACCATAAAAACATGCCAAATGGTCTTAAAATACCATAAAACATGCCAAATGGTCTTAAATACCATAAAACATGCCAAATGGTCTTAACATACCATAAAACATGCCAAATGGTCTTAACATACCATAAAACATGCCAAATGGTCTTAAAATACCATAAAAACATGCCAAATGGTCTTAACCATACCATAAAAAATGGTCTTAAAATAAATGGTCTTAAAATACCATACAAACATGCCAAATGGTCTTAAAATACCATAAAAACATGTCAAATGGTCTTAAAATGTCCTTATAATTAAAA